>NC_135785.1:26342500-26642500 GCF_051106095.1 Pogona vitticeps
CTGGCAAGGTACTATGCCAATACCTTTATGTTCTGATTAACTTCCCCCTCCAAAAAAACAAACAAACCCATAAAGCCCTTGTAACACAAGGACCTTATAATATCAAGATTCTAGATAGCTCGAATAAGTCACCCTAAAATCCAGAAAGTTAGATCATTGTGAACTCAAAATAATAGAATCACCTAAAGAGTACAATATAGGATTTACAAAGACAGCTTCATTTTTAAATATAATAACATAAAGGGGTTCATGATTACATAAGCACTTCTGGTGTCAGGAACTGCTTTTGTTCAGTGGCCTTGCTGGCTGGCTAATTGTACTGGAACACCTATGTATAGTAAACTATTATTCATGCCTCAATTTTTAAAAGGATCCTTATTTTCAGGGCTGATTCTTCCTTACCCTCCTTAATCATTTTTGCACTTTATACACACAGAATTTCATACTTGTCACGTTCTCCCTCCACTTTGGCTTATTTTCAGACCACAGATTAAACAAATCACTGCTCAGGATCCAATGGTAAGCTGATGTTGCTTCTGTGAATGAAACCAGGAAGGGGCAATCCCTCTTCTTCCTGCAATGCCTCTTGGATGCTAACAACTTGGAGATGAGGGTTGGAGACCCTCTGGAGCAGGCTTTTGATGCCATGAAGAGCTGCAGAGGGAGGGAAGAAAGTCTGGTGCCACAGACAGAAAATGCAGAATTGAGTGGAAACACATTGTTGGCGTCTCACCATCGTTTTCCAAGACAGGGCATTATGGTTACCTGTGGCAGGTTTTAAATGGGGAAATAAAGCAAACGAGGAATGGCTGCTTAGAAAGATGCAAAAAGCCCATCCAGTGCTTCAGATTCAAAAATAAATTGACAATCATCCCAGCTTGGGGCAATTTCCATAGTTCACGTAGATTTGGTAAAAACACACAACTGTTTGTGCAAAACTGCCATTTTTAATGCATTACCACTGATATAAAAACACTAGTGACACTACCTGGAAACTGTTTGCTGTCCTCACCACTGAGAGGGAAATGTTGCAGTACTTTATCATTGTTTGGAAATATGAGATATACAGATTTATAAACCTAAATGGAAACCAGTTATTTTTAAAGATAACTTTCTAAATTCTGGTCAGATCTACTTATACTGAGCCCTGTTTTCATTACTGACAACTAGGACAATCATCCCAACTCCTTCATCTGTGCAAGAGAACTTACTTCCTCATTTTGTGGTTGCAGGAGAGGTTGTTGACTCCTGAATTCCCTTCTACATACCAGTCATTTACTGTGTGATGTACCTTTTCTAGTGTCCCCAAAGTCCACTGATGATGGTATTCTATGTTGGAACTGCTGGATAGCTCAGTGGTTTAGATATGGTTTGGAATTCAATTTCCCACTGTGCCTCCTTGACAGAGCTGGACTCAGTGCTCTGCAGTTCAAAGATGATGACGATGACAATAACTCCTGTCCTTTGATTTGTTATGTTGCACTTCTTTTACTTTGTATTTTACTTTTACAGTCTAGATTGTTTTTGCTACATATAGTTTGCCACATGGGGGCATTGATGGTATAAATTACAAATGCTGAATTACAGGTGGAAGATATATTAAGGATTAGTGAAATATTTGTCTCTGTAGATTTTGAATAACAGTCTGTTTTGCCAGGTGGAAGCCAATCTACTTTGTCAAGTGACTTTGAGTTCTTCAGTATCTCCAGAATTTCTAATCCTTACGTGCCACATCTGACAATAATTTTTTTGCCATCTTCTGTATGCTTTCAGGTTGTCCCCCATGATCTCAGTGTTTTAAATAAAATCTGCACTTAGCACATAACCTACTTTACAAAGGTTGGTTCTCCAACTAAAGGATCATCTGAGGGCACCCTTCTATTTCAAGAGTCACCTAGTCTCACTTAAAGTCCCATATGAAGGGACAGCAGTAGCCTTCCACTTCACCATCAGCATTAAGCATCTAGGACAGCAGACTAACTACACAACTGAAATGTGTGGGGTAACACTTGAAATGTGTGGGGACTATTTCCTAAATACAGTACCCTCATATATAGATACCCGTTAGGTAACAGCAGAATGCATTTTTTGTTGTTAGTTTTTCCATACACAGTTGTTTTTAAAATTAGAACCTCCAGAAAAATGAATTTCCCTTGATGCAGAATGTCATTTTAAAGATAAGATCAGCACCTTTAGAAATGACCCGTGTGAGGATAGATTTGAACTGCTCCAGACTGCAATCACCTTCTGCACAATGTATTGCTGTGCGTAACAATGGCCTATCAAAATGGGTTTGCAAATAATTTTATTCTCAAAGGCTGCCATAAATAAAGCCTCTGAATAGATTACTTTGTTTACAAAGATGTATTTTTTCTTTGTAGATTATGGAAATATCTTTCCTCCTTTGGTAAAGTGTAGGAGTGGCAAGTGAGCTCAATAGATGGCCTTAAAAGTAATACCGTAGAAGAAGCCAACATGAAATATCTTTTTATGTAGAGAGAAGTGATGTCTCAGGAGATATGAGGGAAGGGAGGTGAACTATATTCACAGTCAACAATAGGCATTGTCTAAACATGTGTATTTCATATTTGTATTGAAAGAAGAATTATGGTTTGGAGACCAGAACTGCCTGGACTCATAACCTTTGAGTTAAATCAGTATAATTTATAGATGCCTACTTAAAAAGTTGAATGCTAAGAACTCAGATTCATTTTATAGTAGCCATTGGGGCTCCTATTTTTATTTGGGATGCAGTACCAGAGGAAGAGTTAAACACCCACACATGCACACTGAAATCTTCCTTTCCTGTGCCTTTTCACTGACTAAAGCCACTCCTCCCTAAACTTGTAATTAACCTGAGAAGTGGGGGAGGGAAAAATAGATATTAAATATGAAGATTGGACAAATGCTCAGCGTGGATGGGCTTTCAGTGCACTTCCAGGAAGTCTATCGGGGACTCTGAATTATGCCATTGCACTTAATGCTGGTGCAAATATTTAGTTTATTTTTGATCTGTACGCCTACAAGCTCGGACCACAGACTGAAACCTAGCTTCAATAAGGTTTTTACTCTTATCCTGCAAAAGTAATTCGATGAGTGCATTAAAATAAATGTAGGAAGTGTGTAAACCAGGAGTTTTCAGAGTGAGGCATAATTAACACTGTGGAGCTACAGTACATTGAAATCCCATGAAGAAGCCACAGGTTTCTATTCCTATGAAGCCTTTCAGTTCAAGGAGGAATCCTAACTTAGTGGTAAAGCACTATGTTGTTGGCTTACATCTCCACCAATCCTGGTAAAGGGCTTGGAAGGAGGACTTCTGTCTTATTAGAGACCAGAGACCTTTGGGTAGAGTGGGCGGCATATAAATTAATTAAATAAATAAATATATAAATATTAGAATCCCTCAGAACCCTTGCTAGTAAACATGGATAACAGTGAGCTTGGACAACTAATGGTCTGCCTCTGTGTAAGTCATTTTACAAAGTTCCAGATAACAAATCAAGAGACAGTGACCTGGGAACAAATCCCATTAATGGTTGTTGTGGGTTTTTTGGGCTCTTTGGCTGTGTTCTGAAGGTTGTTTTTCCTAAAGTTTCACCAGTCTCTGTGGCCGGCATCTTCAGAGGACAGCACTCTGTGCTCTGGTGTAGTTGGCTTGGGAGTCACACACTACACCAGAGCACAGAGTGCTGTCCTCTGAAGATGCCGGCCACAGAGACTGCTGAAACATTAAGAACCCACAACAACCATTATATCCCGGCTGTGAAAGCCTTCGCGAATAAACCCCATTAAATTCAATTGATTAACTTCCCTGGCTGGAAGTTACTAGCAAGGGCTGGAGTATAGTGGGCACTGTAATCTAACCCATATTGAGTAATCAAACACAAAGAACACCATGTTGAGGAAGTCTGGTGATTAACTGGTGCATCATACAACACAACCAAATATCCACTCAGGCAATAAGCCCATAATGCATATTTTTCAAAAGAACCCCATGTACATTAATAGCATGTGTCCTAAAACACAAACTATAGCAAACCTAGCAAACTGCTCTACTACGACCTTTTGCAACATATGGTCTGAATGAGTCACTTCAGTTTCATCTGCAAAGCCTTGCTTTCTGTTAGTAAGAGATCATAGTTCCTCCCCCAACACCCATCACAAACTTAACATGTGCATCAGCCAAGTCAAACAAGTACAGTAATTAACTTAAAAGGCCTAGGCTGAGTACAAAACTATTATCACTGTGTGCAGCCTCCCCCAAAGACCATAATTATGCTAAGCCAAATAGATAATTAAATCAAGGGAGGCACAGTGAAGGGGTCTTGGAGCTCTGTATTTCTTAAAGATAAAGCTGAGCATGGAGTGCTTGAGACTGCTATGAATTTCATTTCAGCCCTGCTGAATTCATCAGGGTTAAATTTTTAATCAGTGTTCATACAAGATAATTTTACTCTGCAGCAAATTGATACTATTATTAAAAGTTCTTATATGGTTTTGCTTTGCGGTTCTAACTACCCAAGCAAAGGATCAACCATGTGTGGCTTCCATTTCATAGGATGAGGTCATGAATAGGAAACAATGGTTGCTACCCATCTGCATCACTGACTGAAATGTGATCAGCAGGCTGTTTTATGAACACAGTTCAAAAGCAAAACATGCACAGATGTGTGAAGCTTGGGGGGGGGGTTGTGTCCATCTCTGAAACGACGCAGTTGCCTGAATATATACTGAGCAGTCCTTCTGAATGTTCTGTTGGGACTGGCTTATCATCTTGGTGCACGTTCTTACAGTGTGAATTACTGCACCTGCTCCCAGTACCACAGCCTGGTAGTGGTAGAACATTTTCGCACTGCTTTACAATGTGATATAGTATATTTATTTTGAGATGATCATTGTACATTGTAATCCAGATTCCTTTTCTCTCAGCCCCATCTCCCTCTCATCCTTACTTTTGCATGATCATGTGGTTTGAGCATGTGTTGGTTGTGACAAACATGGACAAATTGGTGTGGTTGTGTCAAGTGGGTGCAAAAGGTTTCTTGATTGCTTACTTGCTTGCTTCTCCATGAGCTAAAACATTTTTTCTTCGTGAGACAGGATAGCAAATGGCACCGCTCTCCCTGTACCACAAGGCCAAGTATATGACACTCAAAGCTAGACAAGTTGTTTTGGCACATGAGGAAATAAAACTCAAAAGTACACACCTTTAAAACCAGGAGGAAGAGGATAAGAAGGATGATAAATCTGGAAATCAAGCTTAGTGAGGAACAGCTGAGGTGTGTTTAGCCTCGAGAAGACTTGAGAGGTAATATGCTAGCCATCCTCAAATATTTGAAGGGCTGTGTGGGAGCTGCCACCCTCACCAATGATGGGAGGGCTTTCGTTGGTCATGGTCTCCATGAACTCCAGGCTGCCAGAACTATTTGAACTCTATTTTATTAGAACAGGAGAGCAGAGTACAAAGTAGAAGGTAGTGGTGGGCACTGGCTGGACCCTTTCCCAGAGTCCACCAGGGAGCTGAATTTCTGTTACTAGCCCCTTTGTAAGTTCAGACCCTTCCTGATCCCAAGTTTCTGTCACTGGGACCAGGAAGCTCACTGTCTTCAAGCGCTGTCAAGTTTTTAACTGCGTCCTGGGCCACTCTATGTCTTGATCCTGAGCCCTCTTGCTATCACCTCTGGTGCTCCTTTTGGTGCTTGCACCTCCAGCGCCTTCACTAAGTTGGGGTGAGAGATAGGTATCCTGTCAGATACCAAGATGTCTATACGGCCGGCACTGGAATTGGTAACACTGGAGGGCAGAAGATAAGGGCTTCTCCCCATGTCCTCTCCTCTTGGTCATTGACAACTCCATGTCAGACCCCTGTCAATGGGTCCTACATGTAACTGTAGCCTATGTCCCTGGCAACACACAAGACAGGGTCCAAGTCAGCCTCACCCCATTCATCTCTGCCTGAGTCTGATGAGTCTTCTATGTAGGAACTCCTCTTCTTTCCTCCTCCTCCTTCTTTATTCCTGACTCCTCTTCTCTGGCCTCTTTGCCCAGGTGGACCACATCATCTCCTTCCTCCTCACTTCCAATTCCAGCTGTCTTCCTGCATCTGCACTCTCCTGGGTCCTGGGAGCTGCAGTTTCCTGCAGAGGGCAGTGGTCCCCAACCTTGGGCCTCCAGATGTTCTTGGACTACAACTCCCGGAAGCCTTCACCACTACCTCTGCTGGCCAGGATTTCTGGGAGTTGAAGTCCAAGAACATCTGGAGGCCCAAGGTTGAGGACCACTGCTCTAGGGAACACAGGGTGAGTGTGAATGGCCTGCTAGTGATTACCTCTCACATGCTGTTACATGGAAGGTGGGGCAAACACGTTTCCTGCTACTCTGGAGCACAGGACGTAATGAATTCAAATTATGAAAAAGGAGATTCCACCTAAACATTAGGAAGACCTTTGTGACAGTAAGAGTTGTTTGACAGTGGAATGGACTGCCTACGTTGGTGGGCTCTTCTTTCTTATTTGTTTGTTTTATTTATATGCCACTTTTCTCCCAATAAGGGAACTCAAGGTGGCTCAAAATATTAAAAAGAATAGAATTAAAAACATAGTAAGTTAAACATTAAAAACAATTAAACAATACACTAGTTAAAATACAGTTAAATAATTAAAAGCAAGTAAACATTAAAAACTATCTTAACTCTAAGAAGTCATTCAGGGACTCAATCGTAGTTATTAAAAGCCTGCCTAAAAAGATGGGTCCTCGGCTGTTGGCAGAAGGATAAAAGGGGCGGGGCTAGCCTGATCTCCAGAAGGAGAGCATTCCATCATCTGGGAGTTGTCCTCTCCTGTGTCCCCATCAGACTTGCCTGTCCTGGCAATAGGGCTGATAGATAGGAGGGCCTCCTCTGACAGTCTTAAACACTGAGAAAGCTCATACAGTATGGGGAGATATGGTCTTTCAGGTAGCCTGGACCCAAGCTTCATAGGTAGTGACCAGCACTTTGAATTGCACCCGGAAACGGACTGCTAGCCAGAGCAATTGTTACATTAGGGGTGTTACATTCTCCCTTTACCTGGGCCAAGTCAGCAAGCAGTCTGGCTGCTGAATTTTGTACCAGCTGAAGTTTACAAATTTCTTCAAAGGCAGCCCCTCTCTTCTTCAGTGGAAGTTTTAAACAGAAGTTAGATGGCTACCTGTCAGAAATGTTTTAGCTGTGAATTTCCTGCTGTGACAGTTAGACTCAATTATCCTTGGGGTTCTTTGAGCTCTATAGCTTGATGTCTCTATGCTGCCTGAGATGGCTACCTAATAATGTGAATGGCTCCAATATATCTATATTTACTTTACTTTATTTGGACTTATACTCTGCCCCTCTAGACAAAGTCTACTCAGGGCGGCTTACAGGAGTAATACAATACAATACAATACAATACAATACAATACAATACAATACAATAAGATACATAATGATAAAACCTACTAACAGATGCATATATAGACTATCAAGATGAAATAATTGAGAAAAAATTGAGAAAGAAAGATCAAGGCCTGACTGGTGGGAATATATTGCCTACATGTGTTCTCTTCTGTATTCACTAGAGATAAAATCCTTGCCAATCCCTACTTTGCATGCAAGCATATGAATTCTCAGGATTATTCTGTACACCCTATAGGAGGCCAGGATTTTTATGAACCTTGAAAAGATTAAAAACTGTCTTTTGTGTTTGTAAATGAAGCCAATCTGTTCAGGGAAGGCTTTGACATGAATGATGCAATAAATACAAATAACAGTAATTGAATAAAATGATGATGGGTCCTGAAATATTACACAGACTAGGAAGGATTATGAATACAATAGGACCCCTGTATCTGCAGGATCTGTATCCACAGTTTCACTTACCTGCGATCTAAAAAATGTTAAAAGAAATCCAGAAATACATATTTCCATGGTGTAGTTACCAGAACTGGCCACTAGAGGGAGCCAAAGACTATGCTATGTATAGGCTTCACTATTATCCAGAGTTTCCAGCATCTGCAGGGCAGTTGGGTTTGAAACTGTTCCCCCTCAGATACTCTACTTGTAGGTGTTTATGTTCTTCAAAAAACAGCCGTTTATTCTCTCTGTCTGTGAGCATGCCTACTTGTTGCTTTTCAAAAGCAAAGTATAGTAGTTTTGTGCAGAGACAAAACTGCAGAAATTAGAATGACCTTGATAATTAAAAAAATAGTAACTTTTGTTTCATTCTTACCTGAATATTAGGAATCTTTTGAGGACTGCAGATTCCTCACTGAGGTCTTGTCAAATCAAGGCAGCCTAAACTGAGGAGAATGAGAATTTGAGAAGTATTCTGGTAATCCCAACCAGAGCAGACCCATTGGATTTACTCACTAATGGGATTTACTCCTATTCAGTAGTTGATTGAATAGATCTACTCTAGTTGTGACTAGCTCCTAGATTTAGGCCACTGTATTCACACCGGTTGTGGTTTTCAGTTATGTGTACATTCTCTTTGTCTCTGTATTACTCTCGCTCCCTTTTATGTACAAACACTTCATCTTTCATTAGGAAATATAATACTACAAAATATTCTCTTGGGCATTTGGTGTTCACTTCCACACTGCTCCATTGTGCTTTTCAGTAGATTTTTGTGATGACTCCGTGACAGTGTAAGCGTAGATGGCTGAAAGTTAGAACAGAAATACAATAAAGCCCCTTCTTCTCTCACTTTTGCCCCTTTTTGATAAAACAAAAAACCCACAAACCACAGAAACTGATAGCACAGTTACGAGAAAAAGGACTGTTTGTTAGACTTAAGCTATGCTCAGTCAGGGAGAATATAGGCTAGATTCTACACTCAGAAAGTGAGTATCTAAGTACTTGGTTTGCAAATTCAAAGCTTGATAGTTCAGAACAGAATGAAAGCAATATTTCCAGGGAATCTGAAATGATCACACGTTCAGTCATCCTTTTTCTAAATGGCTGTCTGAAGTACGATGGCTTGATGAGCCAGAGATGCATGGAGTAAAACAAATGTGCAGTAAAATTGCACCATTTTTCTGAGGAAAGAGGATTTCAGTAGGAAAATATTGCCAGCATCCCTGCTACTTCCTCATTAAGATCAACTGAGATCAAAAACTGAAGAAATATGAAGACAACAGGAAAAGAGTGCCCAGCATTCCGTCGGTATTTGCATACGTTTACATAAAGTGCTGCAGCTAATTTCAGAGTATTAGGACATGTCTTGGTTGAGTGCCTTGTCACGCACCTGATTTTGTCACAGAGGTGTGCCTATGCACTTTGTCAATCAGCCATAATTCACTGTGGCACATTAGGCAGGTCTTAAGCAATCACAAGTAGGATTCCAGTCATCATCACTCTGATTATTTAATTATATAGTTTTTAAATGCAGTTTTAAGTCCAGATTTAAGCCTGTCTCATGTCAACTCAAGCTCCATAAAGCCAGGAGACTGGAAGTGAACAGAGATGCCTGTGACCAGGCATGGCACGTGCAACATGTCAGAAATTGTGCTTGCATACAACCAACCATCTATCGTCCACCCTGTACTTGCCCCAGAAACATATAAGTACCCCTGATTCCATCTATTTTCACCCATTTGTCCAGACATAATACGCATCTCTGAGTGGTACACTTCTGCAGGTTGTCAGATGGGGAAAATAGGAAGAACAATACTGGAGAACAAAATGAATTCATTTTATGGTGTGAGAGGGTTTTAAGCAGGGAGGACCACTTCTCCCTGCTCAAAAATACCACCCAAGATTGTATAGCTCAGTGGTTCTTAACCTTGGGTTACTCAGGTGTTTTTGAACTGCAACTCCCAGAAACCTGAGCCAGCACAGCTGGTGGTGAAGGCTTCTGGGAGTTGCAGTCCAAAAACACCTGAGTAACCCAAGGTTAAGAACCACTGGTATAGCTGATGCACAGTCTCTTGGGTGCAGTACGTATGTATTACTGCTAGCACCATTAGCCTACATACAGTAGCACTTGACTTTTGACCTACAATGGGTTGCACATAATATTTATTTAGGAGGTAGGACAAGAAATCCATATTACCTGTTCCACTCTCTCACACATGCACATTATTTCACAACTACTACCAAGGACTCATTCTGGGAAGCTGCTAACTCTGTTAAGCAGTAACCACCCTTTACAGTGGTAGCAGCTTTGTTTCAATGAGATGAAGCATACCACAGACCATTACAGGGGTAAAAGAAATGAAGCCTGCCGCTAGTGCCGTGAGGCAAACATTCCCTTCCTCCTCTAGAAGAATAACCACTGCTGCCTATTGTGATTGCTCAGGTGGGAGACTCAGCAAGATGCACAACGTTAAGGGTGGCAGGCAGAGCTGGATATTAATGGATGTTAATAACAATGAGAAATAATGATACATACAGAGATGGGTATTGAAATCAGAGAGGGAGGGAAGAGATAGACACACAGACATTCACACACATACATAGCAGAAAGGTAAAATAGGAGAAGCCTTGAGTTTGCTCCTGTGATAAAGAACTACTGTGTTTCCCAAAAAATTAGACAGGGTCTTATATTAATTTTTGCTCCAAAAAACACATTAGGGCTTATTTTCAAGGGATGTTTTATATTACAGTCATGCCACCTTCTTCTGGTTGCTACCCTGTGTACCTGAAAAAATAAGACCTACCCTGAAAATAAGCCCTAGTATGATTTTTCACAATGCTCCTAATATAAGTCCTACCACCCAAAATAAACCCCAGTTAAGTGAAACCCCACCCTCTACCATTGTGCAGCAACCAGAAGATGAGATGACTTTATTTGAATAAATGTAGATTGTTGTCCATGAAAAATAAAACATCCCCTGAAAATAACCCCAAATGTGTTTTTTGGAGCAAAAAATAATATAAGACCCTGTCTTATTTTTGGGGAAACATGATACTTCCTGAGTCCCTTTGGATGGGGAGAACGGTTGGGAGTCCATTCTACACTGATGAAGACAAGAACACATGCAATCCTGTCAACACGGTATACTGGAATCTGCCACAATTCACAATAATAACACTCTTGTTGTACCATATACATCACAGAGCATTAGCATTACTGCATTCTGATCTGGTGCACTTATGAGAGCATGGTGCTTCCTTCCACTTGGCATGGAGGTCTCATGAACCATGTCTTGTGGGCTTCCAAGTGTTCTGCCATTTAAGGTTTGTGAAGTCCTAAGCATAGTGGCTCCCTTTTCAACTGCTAGGTGCACATGGTTTGGTGCATTGCAGTAAGTACTGCAACATTGCATTCAAAGTAACCAGTGGTGGTGATGGACAGATAGATAGCCAGGTGGGACTGAGCATTTTTTGTAAGCAATCAATTGTAGTTATTGCCCGCACGTCATTTCTTCCTTAGCAAACTTCCCCTTCTTAAAGGAAAATATTTTGTTCTTTGTTCTTCTTTCCTTTTCAGTGGAAAGTCAGTTGGGATGATGGCCTTTGACATGTGTGCTCATATATAACCTAGCTGTACAGATGTCTGTTCTCACGTCTAGGTTTTATCCTGTTTTTCCCTGAAGGGATTTCTTGAAACAGTGAGTGCAACTTGTTTCCTCTTTACCTTAGCATGAGCCTCCTGAGTGATTGCTGCTAATCTACAGCCAGAAACTCACTTCACTACCTTGGTGCACTCTGCTAACATAATTACTCCAAATTCCTAGAGCCAATTATTTAGGTCTGCTATAGCAGAGCTAAATAAGCATTCCGCATTTCCTCCAGGTTGTTTTGTGGGAAAGGGAGGTATAATAACCATAATTAGATTTGCATTATTGTGACATCTTTTGTTAAATTCGGCAGGAAGCATCTTATTCTAAGAATGGCAACAAAAAGTTATTTTAATGAAACACAGAATCGCTTGAGGAATTCTTGCAAGGCGGAGAACTTGGTGTTCCCTGAAAAGGGAAGCTGTTAAGAGTGTGTCTACGTGAGTGTGTCTTCTCTGAGGAATTACAGGCGAAAACAAAATAAAACTAAACTAAAATAAAAAGGACACAAACATTAAGGCCCCTCACAGACGGTTATATTTTAATATGAGCTTTCGTGGACAAGTCCACCTCCTCAGGCATAAGAGAGCTGTCAGCTTCTTCATGAGCTTGATGGACCTCCATTCTATTCAGCTAAATTTCTGAAGAAAATTTCATTGGTGACAGAAGAGTTGCAGAGAAGAACCACTCATCAAAGTAACTCCTCAAAATAAATTGCTGAAAAAAAATAGTAAAAGCATACATAAGTAATAAATAATGGTATGGAAATTCCCTTGATAATATTATTTCTTGTTAAATTATTGTGTTAAGGTTCCTGACAATTCTGATGATATTCTGGCTTTAAAACATTCCTACTTGTTCATACAAAGATGTAAGTGCATTTTGGCTGCAAATGTTTCTTACTGTGCAAAGTTAAGGAATGCTTTTGAGTTTTACATGGCAAGCAACATCTCTCTTCTCTCCTTTCTTGAAAAGTTAAACAAGCAGAACCTGAGGACTTGCTGCACTTTATTCTTGGAAGACTATCAAAGTTCTTCTGAAGAGTTTCACTCTTGTCAGATTCAGCCATGTACCAGAGATTTCTAAGTGGTTTTGCATAACACTGACTGCTAGGTTGTCTAATGATTTGTATAATAACTTTTTCAAATCTAGAGGAATGTAATCTTTATTCTGGCAAAGAATTGTTCAAAAATCTTCTCTCAAATCTTCCAACACATACTTAACCATTTAGGTTGAAACTGTGTGCGTGTGTGCGTATGTGTGTGTGTGTGTGTGTGTGTGTGTGTGTGAGTGTGTGCGTATGTGTGTGTGTGTGTGTGTGTGTGTGTGTGTGAGAGAGAGAGAGAGAGAGAGAGAGAGAGAGAGATGTGCCACCTATTATAACTAGCTGGAAAGTTCAGTGGTTTAGGTATCTGGCTGCTGAGCCAGAGGTTCAGAGTTTGATTCCCCCTATGTCTCCAGGGAGGAGAACCAGCCTGTGTAGCCTTGGGCAAGCTGCACAGTTCCAGGATGCCCCTGGAAGAAGAGAATGGTAAACCACGTCTGAGTATTCCATGCCTGGAAAAACCCAAAAAGCCTCTCCATAAGTCAGAATTGACCTGATGGATGATGATGATTTATTTATTCATTTATTATTTTATTTTATTTATTATTGGATTTATATCCCGCCCTTCTAGACAGGAGTCTACTCTGGGCAGCTCACAACATATTGTGCACAAACAAATAAAACAACAATTAAAATCTAAAATAATAACATGATCAAGATGGGAGAATAAACAAGAAAAGCAAGAAAGTACAATCAAGAATTGGCAGGAGGGAAGGCCTGCCTAAAGAACTAAGTTTTTAATTGGCTCTTAAAAACACCCAGCGAGGGTGCCAGGCAGATCTCTTGAGGCAAGCTGTTCCAAAGTCGAGGGGCCACCACCGAGAAAACCAGATTTCTTGTTCTTTCTTTCTGGGCCTCTCTTGGTGTTAGGCCCCTCAGCCATCTTTCCTGGCTCTGGTGAGTGACTGGAGTAAATCTAGATGGTAGAAGGCGTTCTGCCAGGTATCGAGGTCTTAAACTGTTTAGGACTTCAAAAGTCATCATTAACACTTTGAAGTCAATGTGGAAACTAACGGGCAGCCAATGCAAAGCAGCCAGAATGGCACTTCTGGCAATTCCATCATGGCAACTATCTCATCTGGCCTCACAGGAAGGCAAGGAATTGACACCTAAATAATTGAATGGCACTTGCTCTAGGTAAATAGTAACTGGTAGATAATAATAATAATAATAATAATAATAATAATAATAATAATAATAATAATAATAATAATAATAATAATAATAATAATAATAATAATAATAATAATAATAATAATAATAATAATAATAATAATAATAATAATAATAATAATAATAATAATAATAATAATAATAATAATAAGGCCCCTCTTGGAGCTACCTTTGAGGTTAATGTGGAAGCTTCAAATGGTGCAGAATGTGGCAGCCAGATTACTTAGCGGAGTGAGAAAATTCCAGCATATCTCTCCCATTTCCTGAGGGAAATAGAGTTCTCCCCCTCATACTCTGCTGGAATTTAGGGAGGGGTTTTTCCCTACTACTGTACTAGTGTGGAGGATGATCCATTAATAGGATGAAATGCTTCTAGAAGTACCTAGCACATTGATGTGAAGCTCCACTATCATGTATGTTTTATGGATAGTTTTTCACCAGCCAGGCTGGGCATGGATCTATCAAGTCCAAAGCTGTCTTGCTCCTGTGGCGCCTCCACAGAAATGGCCCAGTATGTCAGCTGGAATTGTTGTTTCTTTCCCATTGTACTCCATAGGAGAGAAGAAGAAAATGCTACCCATTCTCTTCAGGCCAGAAATTGTAGGTTGATGTCACCTGAGTACAACAGCAGCAATCCACATACTTAACGAAAAAGTAAGTTAGATGTAATACTGTTAAAAACATTCTTAAAATAGGTCTTCACATTCTCTAGCATTAAATAAATAGGCAGACAGGAAAGTAGCAAATGACTTTGGAAGTGTATTTGTTGCTGATGAACCAACTCTGTTTTGCGTCAGTTGGGTGGCGTGCAGTTTGATAAGTCAATGGACCAGCAATTTTTTTTCCTGCACTGCAGTCTCAAAAGACCATGTGTTTTGGTGTAGATTATTAAACCTATATTTGGCTAAGGGTGTTTTTGGCCATCGTGAGCACATTTTGTCTACAGCCTGTATCTTACTTTGACTTATAAGGTAACCAAATGCCTCCTTGCGGGCCAAGCTGTATTCACACATTATCTATCAACATGAAAAATAGCATGTACCTGGCAAGAACTCAGGATAAGTGGTTGCTAGGTTTTTTGAGCTTTTATAAAGAAATTCTATATTGATAACAATTGAAGCTACTCCTGTTCCAGCACTTTTTAAAACAAATTTAACCATTGCAACTGCAGCTGTTTTGCCAATTGAGGGGATGAAGTTAATTAATTAACTGGAAATTTATAAAGCAATACTGACTTAAAAATGTGCTCACTATAAGAAGTTAGGGAAATGGCAAATGTCTCTTCTGCTGGCAGAAATTATTTTACACAAGATGAAAGGCCAATGTGTTGATAGAACACCGCCTTTACTGACTTATCTGAGAGATCAGCCGGCAGAGGGATCTGTTACCTCCAGAACTGCTCTTCTGGCTAAACTCTGTCAGCAGGAGAACTAAAAATAGAGGATTGACAAGAGCTAAAGTGAGGAAAGGACAGAGTTCTCCCAGGTCCAAACCATCTCCAGTCCAGGACTACAGCCACTATGCTAACACACGGTTAGGCCAAAGTGAGAGTAGTCCTAAGTAGTTTCCAATATTTTTACTCTGTCTTTCTTCTTCGGAGCAGTTTACATCATTAAACAATGTTTAAACCTAAAAACGTTAAGTATAAAAATACCAGAAAGAGTCAAATACCACACTGCAAGATGGTAAAAAAAAAACATCACCACCATCAAAACACATTTGAAGCATTAAGGCATAACAATCTAACAATCCAGTCACTGAGGGAAAGCTTGCCTGAAGGGGAAATTCTTCACTTGCTTGTGGAAGGCCAGTAAAGATGGGGCCAGCCTGGGCTCTTATGAGAGTCAGTTCCAAAGTCTAGGACCGGCAACAGATCCCCATCAAATGCACCTGTCATGGTGGTGGGACCGAGAGAAAGGTCTCTCTGGACTGTCTTAATACTCAAGCAGACTCACGAAAGGAGATGTGGGTCTTGAGATAACTTGGCACAAGCTGTTTAGAGTGTTATAGGTTAGAACCATCTAGGACTAAACCAGAAGGAGTTTGGATTCAGCAGAGCTTCAGCTGGCCTAAGGTCTTGGCTACTCAAGATTGTGCGCTAAGTCTGTTGGTTGCCCCTCTTCACATATTTATGATTTCAACAGGAATCCAAAGTCCTTTGTCATCAAAATCTTGTGTTTCAGAGGGTCAGTGAGGAAGGATCTTGGCTTGTGTGTAACAACCTTTATGTGCTCAGGCCCAGTTGCTGCCGTTTGGAGAGGATATTGTACATATGCAAAAGGTACTGGAAAGGCCAATAAAAAGGTCCAGTGGTGAGAAAGGAAAATGATTCGTGGATGAGAATACTTCTTTTATGAATAAGTTTTTAAAAGTATAGAGTATCTTACTTCAGAAGTAAGGTTAGTAAGAGGGAATGTGGTAGAGGTGCAAAAAGTATGCATGGCATGAAGGAAGTGTATAATACATTTCTTTTTTTTTACTCCTTTTGCAATACTCAGTTTTTTCAAGACATAAAAAGGCATATTTCTTCACTCAGTACATAAACTTTCACTACAACAGGATGTGGTGAAGGCCACCAATGTAGAAGACTTTAAAGGACTATTAGACAAATTTATGAGGGATAAAGTTATCAGTGACTTACTGGTCAAAATAACTATGCAACAATTTTAGGACAAGAGGCAGCAGGCGCTGAATACCAGTTGCTGGGAAAAAAGCAAAGGGGTTAGGGTTTAATAGAATAAGTCACATTGTGACAATCTATTCGAATTATTTACAGTAAATTCCTATGATTTGTATAATTTTTGGGGAAAGAACTAACTAATTAAAATTTATTTGTAAAAGAAACAGAATAACTTTTTCCCCTTGAGGAGAGACAGCATGTGATAACTTTTGAGAGGATGTTTCACCTCCCCACTTCAGGAAACTGGGTAGCCAAATATATACACACAAACTGGGGATGGAATTGAGATGTGAACTCTATGGCCAGAAAGTTCCCTCTGTTAAACTATTGTCGTCATGTGCCCAGATCTACTTATATCAACCCTAAAAGGGCTTTCAAGGCAAGTGAGGTATTTATGGACTGGCTGTACCAGTTTCACCTCCAATCAATTTCCATAGCTGAATCAGGAACTCAAACCCAGGTCTTCTAATTCCTAATCTCACTCAATCCCTTTTCTAAGGCAAAACAGATTCCACTCTGTTCTAGTGGTCATCCATTGTCTGGGGTAATTTACGGACTTTACTACTGATTGATTCAACTAGGCCTACTCTAACTGTGACTTTCTTTAGTATAGAAAGGTGCAATTAGAGTAGGCCCATTTCAAGTAATGAAGCTTATGAAGGATTCAAGTCACTAAACATCCTTTGACTCAATGGGCCTACTCCAGTGTGATTCACAATGCTAAGCAACAGGATTGTGGCCATTATTTTTTTTTAGAATACAACAGAGCCTTCAAATTACAATAAAATTGGTCCCCTTACAATATTTACAATATTTTTCTGTTAGCCTCAATGTTAAAGTACGGGTTTGGCTACTTTTTACCATTTTTATACCCTAGAATTGAAACCTCTACTGTCTTTCCTCTTACAGGTCCAATCTGTAGCTTGTTTGTTGGGCAGTCTTCTCCACTATATTAACCCTTCTTTGTCCCTTTTCCTCTCTATGTCTTGCTTACTTACTTTCTGGGTGTTCCTCTTCAATTTCTGCTATTTTCTATTTTCTCCCTTCCACCTCTACTGTCTGGCTGTCTGCTTGCTGACATAAAGAATATACCAGATGGGCGGGACATAAATTGAATAAACAAACAAACAAACAAACAAACAAACAGATAAATATGCACAGTGTGTGCATGTATACTCAGGAAGGGGAGAGGGGGAGGGAGGGAAATACATGCATTTGGGATATTGGAATAGTTCTACAAGTGAGGAGCAGTATAATGGGCCATAATTGGAAGTTGGGGACCTCTGTATAAATCATTATCATTATTAGCATGGAGGAGAAGCTACTACTGTCCCTCACATGCATTGAATGCTGAAAGTCCCAGTTCAATCCTCAGAATCTCCTGTTAGGGCTGGACTTTCTTCTTCTTCTTCTTCTTCTTCTTCTTCTTCTTCTTCTTCTTCTTCTTCTTCTTCTTCTTCTTCTTCTTCTTCTTCTTCTTCCTCCTCCTCCTCTTCCTCCTCCTCCTCCTCTTCTTCTTCTTCCTACAGACAGTCAATATCTCTTCGCAATATTAACTAGATGGACCTTTGATTTCAACATAAGGCTGCAACTTAGGAACATGTGATAGGAAGTTGCCTTATATTGATGGCCCATTGGTCTATTCACACCAGTACAGCTAATTCTGAAAGTCAGTACTGTAGTCTCCGGGATTTTAGTCAGAAACCCTAGCTCTAGCTGGAGACACCTGATATTCCCTGATGATCTCCCATCCAAATCGTAACTAGGCCTGATCTTGCTTAGAATCTGAACTCAAATGTTATCAAGTGGCATGGCAGTGCTCCTAATTCCAGTGCTCCTATGGTGTCTCCTGACTGCACTTCAATTATACATTGAAATATGGAAACAATATAAATTTGTGCTGGAAAAAATTATTTCAAATCATATGGAAAATAATGGATTTTTAGGCTGGAAAGCAAACTGGCATTTCTGCCTTCTAAGCTTGCCCCTGAAACCCTAGCTTGATTGTTTTACATCAGAACTGCTTCCTTGAATATCATAATTGCTGTCCCCATCCAAGTAGTTTTCTATGTCTGTTATACATATTGTTTTTATGTATCCTTGCATTTTCCA
Organism: Pogona vitticeps; assembly: GCF_051106095.1. Taxonomy (NCBI): domain Eukaryota; kingdom Metazoa; phylum Chordata; class Lepidosauria; order Squamata; family Agamidae; genus Pogona; species Pogona vitticeps. The sequence goes on from NC_135785.1 coordinate 26,361,091, forward strand.
TATGAATTTAGAAACAGCTGTTCCCTCCCCCCCCCTTCAACAACAACTTTTCTGCTAACACTTTATTTGGGTGGCCTTGAATTACATTGTGGATCATTAGACAGAAATTGATTTTGGATCTTTAGACAGAGATGAGCCATCTATGATGGTGATGGATCATATTTCTGTTACCTGTGTTTTTGATTTGTAGTTGCATTTTGTTCCTCTCATCAACAGTTGACTTGATTCCAAAGTCAATTCTTCACTTGTGTTGCTTCTTCAAATCATTCCGACTTGATAGTTTTCCAGAGGGTTTATTTCTAGGGATGCCATTCAATGTTTTATTTGGAGTCAGAGCAATCAGCATGGAAAATTCCAGCTTGATCATTAAACTGGTTTGAGAGGGAAGATGATTATAAGCTCTTTCCTTTTGATTACGTTGTGGTTTGCCTTCATGCGTGACAAAATATTTAATGAGCAGCAGCTTGACTTACACTCTTCCAAAAGATCTAATTAATGTAAGAATAATCCGTTTTATAGAAAAAAACGCCTACAATTTAGAGATTTACTAGGTCGTTTCCACTGAAAGATGATCAGTCTTTCTTTATGGAAACTAAGTAGAATTACAGAGAATATATTATTTCAATCTCAAGTTTTCCAGACATCGTTCCCTTCCAGCCATATTCCTTACTTATTTCATTCAGGAAAGACTAAAAGAAATTCACATGTTTAGCCTTTAAAAAGGAAGAATGAGGGGAGATCTGATAGCACTTTTCAAATACAGAAGTAGGGGCAGAATCCATTTTTGATCATGCCAGAGTGCAGGACACGTAATAATGGGCTCAAGCTACAGGAAGCCAGATTTAGTCTGAATATCAGGAAAAAATCTTTTTATCTGTTAGAGCAGTACAACAATGGAACAAATTATCTTTGGAGATGGCGAGCCTTCCAACACTGGAAGCATTCAAGAGAAAATTGTACAACCATGTGTCAGTTCTGCTTTGATTTGGATTCCTGTATTGAGCAGGTGGTTGGATTGAATGGCCTTCTGTGGCATACAGCTCTGCTCTCACCTGTCCGTCACAGCTGGGCAGGGGAACCTCAGCCAATGAGAGGACGGAGGGTGATGCAGAAGGGGGAGGAGCTGGATTATATAAGGTGTGTGTGATGTTTGAAAGGGGGAGTTTTGGAGAGTATGAAAAGATGAGAGAAGTTGATTGTGAGAGTGAGATAGATTTGAGAGAGAGAGTCAGGGAGGGAAAAGGCTGTGTGATCTAGTAATTGAGAAACGTGATTAACAACTTGATTTATTATCTGTGATTCATCCTTTTTATTTTGTACAAATCAATAAACACTTTATTTGTTTGAAAGAAAAACTTGTCCTTTGTGAGTACTAAGGATAGGTTGGTGGCAGCAAGTGAAGAATAGTAGTGAGCACTCTTGGAGGCCTGTATTGGTAGAGGCTTGAGAGTGGCCCACTACACCTTCCAACTCCATTATTCTATGATTCCCCATGATGGCCTGAGTGCTGCACTGCAAATTACATGAGAAGGACAGGACCCAGGACATACCTGTGGTCCTGTGTTGATGATGGAGCAGCAGCTGGTCCCTTCTGTGGTGGCCGGGATTCAAGCTGGCAGCCGTCACATGGCGATGTGCCAAGGGGCCATGGGGAGGCCCACACTCATTCTGCCAGCCAGCCTGGATTGGCTGGTGCAAAAAGAGGGAAGGGACCTCCTGTTGGCGGACCTGAAGGCTGGGGTTTCCACTTCAGTCTGCTGGCACAAGTTTAAAAAGGGTAAGCTGAGGCCAGGAGCCTTAGTTTTGCCAAAGGACCCTCCTGCCCTAGATGGTTGCACTAATTTCGGGGGCATGCACAGTGCTGTGAACTCCCAGTTTCAGTTTGTTTTGTTCTTTTTTGTTCCAGTTGTCACAACTTGGTGGACACTTTACGGTATTGGTATGGATCAAAACGGTTCTTGGGCAGCGGGGGTGGGGAGGGGTTATATGCCCTGGCAGGGGAGAAATCTCCACATAGGAACCAGAGATGGGGGCCTTGGTTTGCCACAGCTCAGGAAGGAGATTTGCGCCGGTCCCAGGATGGCAGAGGAGCCAGGGAGGGGCATACGTCTACGTAGTTTCCAGAGGGAACTGCCATCCCAGGTGGTCTCTCAGGGAGACAGTGGTCTGCATTGGGGGGGGCACTCGGGTCTCCCAATGAGCTGTATCCAACCCAATGCTTGGCCAGGATAACTGCTGCTGTGATCCATAAAGTTGTGGCCCTTTTAATCTCAATTACAATGTGTGTGTTAATTATTCATAGGCCCAGCTGGCTTAGCAGTAGGCCATGAATGAATGTGCTGGAAAACAAAAATCCTTTTTTAGCATGAAGAAGGGGAGAGATGAAAGAAAGAAAAGGTCAACAGAGGAGACCAAAAAACAGCGGAGAAATGAACGTTCAACTCTTTTACCGATCTGCTGTGTCGCCTTGCCAAATCCATTTTTCAGAGTTCTTTGGTGTTGAGAAAAAAAATGGCTGCTGAGGTAATGATTTACAATGAAGATCTGATGTGGGAAGAGGTTTGTGGTTCAGATTTGTTAACTGAGTGGTAGATTCAGGGAGGTAATGCAGTGAGAGAAAACTAGTAATACCTGACATTGTACAGTATATTCCTGAAGCCCTCAAAAGTCGTCACATGCACCAGCTCAAACAATTTCATCATCCCTGTAATGTGGGTCCAAAGGTTATTTATTTAATAAATTTTTAAAATATATTTATATACTGCCTTTCTCCCCATAGGGGACCCAAGGTGGCTCACAACAGATAAAACAACACATTTTAAAACACTATATAAATATCACATTCTTTTTTAAAAAATGAAGGATACATTAAGATTTTTTTAAAAATCAAGAATATAAAAAAAATCAAAAGCATTTAAAAACCTGTAAGTTAAAAACCAGCTTTCCTGAGACAACACACTGCTTAAGAGGAAGGTTTTTGCCCGATGACAAAAGGAGGGGGAGGGGGCTAACCTGGCTTTTGGGGCAGTGCATTTCTAAGCTTGGTGGCAACCACTGAGAAGGTCCTCTCTTGTGTTCTTACCAAGTGAGCTTGGGAAAGTGGTGGAACGAAGATAAGATCCTCCCTAGAAGATCTGAAAAGCAATAAGGTTCATATGGGTGATGTTGTTTAGTCGTTAAGTCGTGTCCGACTCTTCGTGACCCCATGGACCAGAGTACGCCAGGCCCTCCTGTCCTCCTCTGCCTGCCAAAGTTGGGTCAAATTCATGTTGGTAGCTTCCATGACACTGTCCACCCATCTCACCCTCTGTCGTCCCCTCCTCCTCTTGCCCTCACACTTTCCCAACATCAGGGTCTTATCCAGGGAGTCTTCTCTTCTCATGAGATGGGCAAAGTATTGGAGCCTCAGCTTCAGGACCTGTCCTTCCAGTGACATCATATGGGTGATATGATCCTTCAAATTGCGTTGAATGATCCAGGCTTTATAGGCAATAACCGTCATTTTGAATCGGACCATAAAAGAGACTGGAAGCCGGTGAATCTGTTGTTAAAAGGGAGTTATGGGCTTCCTATAACTAGCGCCAGTCAGCAGATGCTACAGCATTTTGTACCAGCTGAAGTTTCCAAACACTCTTCAAAGGCAGCATCATGTAGAGCTCTATCAGACAAGCATTTACTTGGTGTGCTGTGGAGGCAGATTGGTTCCCTCTTTTTTTTCCAGCAATCATGCCTCATAATTTCTACACTGCACTAATTTGCCTCCAGAGTGGCCCACCCACACCTTTCGGAGCCCCTGTCAGGAGCTTTGACTTCTTTGGTGCTGGGTGATGCACTCTCATTTGGCCCATTACGAGCATGTGTGATCGCTGGGAACAAACCAAAGTTGAGCCTTGCAGCTCTTGAAGCTTCTGGTGTCAATTTCCAGTATCATGAGATGGCTTAATAAATGAGCCACTTCAGGATATTGGCAAATTGAATATTTCTCCTTGCTCCTTACAGGGGAGGAGAAGTGAAATTGTTTGTTTTAAAAATGCCTCTACTAGATCATTGCTGACATCCTGAATCACTTAGATTAATTTTTTAAAAAATATTTTTCTTTGCATGTCTGGGGTGCCAATCAAAATCATGGCTTTGGACAGTTTCTCATAAAGGAAAGATTTTTTTAAACTCAAGCTAAGTGATTCAGCACACAGGCAATTGTTTAGCAGAGGTTAAAAATATTAATTTCATCTCCTGTGCCCCTCTGCAGAGAAGCAGAGGAAGTGTTCAATTTGCTCATATCCTGAATTGTTCAATTTGCTCATATCCTGAAGTGGATCCTTTAGCCCAGTGGCCCCCAACTTTGGGCTTCCAGATGCTCTCGGACTTCAACTCCCAGAAATCCTGGCCAGAAGAGGTGGTGGTGATGGCTTCTGGGAGTTAGTGCTTTAGTCACTTCATGATACTGGAAATGAGGTTTCTTGAGGTCAGTATACCATTTGGATTTGAGGATTGCACCAAATGGCATATCGCTCTCCCCCCACCTCAAGCAACCCTATTTAGACTGTACCAGCCCACAGCAAAAGGGCAAGTGTGGTTGCACCCCAAGTGCGCATGTGTAACAGAGAACCTTGAAGCTAAGCTTTTTGCTTTGCCCGTGGCAGCTAGTTAGTGACTGAACTGGTAAATGAGCCAGAAGCTTTTAGTGCTTAACTAACCTCAGAGAAAGTATTCAAATCTTCACCTCAATGCATTTCCAAGTAATGCAATTTTTAAGGTTTTAAACCATTAAATAAACATTATCTGGCAATAATAAACACAATTTCAATGACAGTTATTAAATGAAAGGAAGATAAAGTGAGTCTGATACATAAACACACACTTTTGCATTCCAACCATTCGCATGATTTAGTTCACTGGGGAAAACCAGCCTACCCGACCGTATCTTTTAATATTTATGCACTGAAGGGCATCTCAGTCCGCATATACAACCTTGAGCCTCTGGATGCTCTCTCTTAATGAAATCTTTATCTTTCATCCAGATGTGGACTGAACAGTCTTCTGTAAAGTAAATCACATGGCCACCATATTTATAGTTATAATCTAGTTGTTGTTGTTTTTTAATTACTACAAATACTTTATGCAAAATTGTTTGGAAGCTTCACAGGGGTTCCCAAACATTTTGGCCTTGTGGCTCCCTTGATTTACTGACCACTGGCCGTGGCTCCCTTTGCTCAGAGGGGGTATCAAGGGTCTCTCTCCCACCAGGAGCAGGACGTTGACCCCCCTCCCCAGCCATCACCTCCCTCTCCCCCCAAATATCCCCAAGGGCCCACCTCCTTCCAGGTCCTGATGCGGGAAACTCATGAGGCCACCCAGCAAACCCTTCTACCAGGGACCATAGAGGTGGGCAAAGGAGAGGCAGGCACGTGGCTTCCACTAGGTTACAGATCCTAAGGGACAGGCAATACAGCCCCTTGATTAAATCCAACATACTATTCATATTTTTGTGTCTTCAGGATCCCAGAATAGCCTTAAAGATTTGACTAGTCTCAATGATTGAGGAACTGATCAAATCTACACAGCCAAGACTTATGTAGTAGCAAGAGTGGTTTGCCGGGAGGAATTAGGAGACTTCTTTTTTTTTTTTTAAATCACAATTACTTTTTTTTTTTTTTACAATGAACATGTAAAACATAACTCAAAGAGCACAAGAGAAATCAATGTATACATCTGGCGCAGTAACTGAGCAGATCCTTTCTAAAGATAAATGTTCTAATATGGACAACGTGAATCTAGAATGTATTCCACTTGTTAGGTCACATGCATAACTTTTGATCTAGAATATTATCTAGACAGTTAACCAGATTACTATCTAAGGCTGCAATCCTATACTCTATAACAGGCTGGGCAACTTTTCCCTCCCTCTTATAAAGTCCTGTATTCTCACCTGGGTGAACTGCTGAGAGATGCATGTTGGTGGAGGGCAGAGCTAAAGCCAGCTGTGAGTAGGGACAGATCCCTGGTGGTACTCCTCTTTATCACATTTATCTCCCTCCCTCCTTCCCACGTAGTGGGCTGCTCGGGAAGGCACAGATCAGAGATCTGAAGTGATAACTTCCAGAGGGTTTCGGAAATGAGAAATTATGCTGAGGGTGTGTGCAGTTAGACTGAGGGCTACCTCTGGCTCTGTGGTCACAAGTTGTCCATTCAACTATACATACTTACATGGGAGGGGGTCCATTTGTAAACAGCAAGGTCTATTTCTGAGTAGACATGTATAGAAAAGTAGAGTAATAGAACTTGCTCAAATGCTGCAAGCATTTTCGGTCTGCTTGATGGCCCTGGTCATTGCTCCTTGCTGTGTCATTGACAGGATTTGAACGGTAGGAGAGAAGGTCAGAGGAGGACAAGAGGAAACAAAATAGGCCTCCCTGGGATTTCTGATTTACAGTTTATGTTCAGCCAGTGGGAGAGAGATATGCAAGACCTCTGGCTACATTCCTTTCTTTCACATAAATTCAAGCTTTGGGGGAGGGGTATAAAAACACAACTGTACAAAATAAGCAGAATTTCTAGTTCCTTCACAGTTTCTTGTCCTGACTTGTGCTCTGTAAGGGACCCTCTAGAAAATATGTGGCTTTTTCCTTTTATTACTGGCAGAGTTTCTGCCTAACATTCTCTCTCCCTCTCCCTCCTTCCCACCCTCCCTCTCTCTCTCACACACAAGCCATCTTGTTTAGAAAAAACAAACAGTCTGAGACATTATATTTCAAGTGTTTTTGGATGAAGCTATACTGAAATTAAAACACAAGTTTGCAACCAATGTTTCGCTTCTTTGTGAGGGAGGAGTCCTTTGTGCTGACGGAGCTTGCTCCATCTGAAAAAGACAACCTTACCTTGGGATTCAATCCCAAGTTTGTTTGTTTTGTTTGTTTTTGCAAATGCTGTTGCTGATGAAAAAAGATTGGGTCTTTTCTATCTCATACGGGAATGAAAAATACAGTTGTTGGTCAAGACATTCTTACCAAGGACATGAATTACATATTTTGAGTGGAGGTTAGCCTCATAACTCTGGAGACCTCTTGTTGCACCATCAAGCAGTGGGATAAGCCCTGGGAGGTTAAAAAGAAAAAAGAAACCCCCCAAACTCCTCTTGTTGGCTCGCATTGAAGATTCTGCTAATTCCAGCAGCAATGTGTTATGGAGAGTGCTGCGGAGAATGCAGAACTGAATGTAAGACTTATTATGGTATCTAGCTGATTGAGGTAACAATTGACTGAGTCCAAAAAGAGGTCATTAAAATAAATAAATAAATGTGAGAGTAGCATCAAATATCTTGAAATAAGCTATGGTGTATCCACTCCTAAAACTTCAGACCTGTAAACTTGAACTGTGTTTCATGCAGTTGCAAACGGCAAGCTAAATTTAATTTCAGTCTTCCCTAAAGAAGGCTCAGTGAAATCACTGGGATTTATTGTCATTTTCTCTGCATAAAACTAATGTCTTGACTAGTAGCTGGTGGACTCTCAGGGTGTAAGCAAAGGAAGTCCGTGCCACTGAAGGCCAAATTATGCACCACCTTTTTGGGGAGAGTGAAACTCCATCTAGAACAAACTAAATACCCAATTCCCACAGCAGAAAACATCCTGTCCATAGGACCTCCACCTTGTTGAGATTCAGCCCTTTATTGGCCCTATGCAAGCCACTACTGACTCCAAGCACCAGTGCACATTGTAACGTGACTCAGATGACAGAGTACAATAGAGCTGCTCAGTATCTTCCCCCTTTGGTTTTATATCAATATGACCAAGTACAAGAGTCAAGCTATATTTCGCAGGGCACCATAGTACAATTGCCAGGGAAGTCAAGCAGAAATTCTCCCAATATTCACTTCCTGGAAATTGCCTTGGAATTTGTTTTAGTGCCAAAAGTAGACTGGAAGCTGGAATAACAGGGGATAGAGAATTCACTTCCTCCAGGCACTCTTGGTGTTGCCTGTTCATCGTTTTCTCAAGGACCTTGTCCAAGAACATAATATAATCCTAAAGAAGTTTACAAAATATAATTTTAAAAGTTCTTACACAACAAAACATAACAACACATCAAAATATAACTACAAAAAGCAAGTATTTCCGAGAGGAGATATCTACAGCTTTGTCTGCACCCGCTCCTTATTGTATAGCAGTAGTTCTCAACCATGAGTAACGAAGGTATCCTTGGATTGTATCTCCCAGAAGCCTTCACCACTAGCTGTGCTGACTGGAATTTCTAGGAGTGGCAGTCCAGGAACATCTGGGTTACCCAAGGTTGTGAACCAATGTTGCAAAAGACAAGCAGGTAAGCACTAGCAGGTTTGTGAAGGGTTAAGCATCACCGTGCATTCCAATTACCTTGGGAAACGCAGACATAGGAAGACATATTTGCTGAGATAATGTCTAGAAGTTCCACCCTACAGCAGCACTGATCTTCAGCTTTCATCTGGCTTTCTCAGTCACATAGCATTTTTTAAAAAAAAATATTTCTAGACCACAAGAGATTCTGTAATATGCATGGCATATCATAATTCTGTCAGCAAGTAAAACAGCTGGTTCACTAACTCAGGAGGTGGTCTTGTCAACAGAAAATCCCTATCCACAAATTCTTTTAATTTAAAACCAAATTTTGGTGACTGAGAATAAGCTTAGCAATATGCTATCTGTATATTTTTATTCTGCAAAATGCAGCCCAGTGATGAGTGGATAGAATGCACACACACACACAAAAGGAAATAAAGCCAATTAATCAATGAATCAGTATATATGCTTCTTGGTGAAAAGGTCACATCTGTTTTAAATTCAGTATTGTGTCTATTTTGAACAGCAGAGTCATCTTCTAAATGGAGTCTGAGCCTTGTACTTGTTACAGTTTTTTAATTTTTTGCGGTTAGTTTCCTCAGCTATGCAGTGGAAGTACAAGAATCTACAAAGTAAAATATATATTAGTTCCTCAGACTATCTACCTATCCCTCTCTCATTAATTGGCACTTACAGTCTCAAAGAATCACTCTGTATAAAAAATAAAAATGTTCCATTTACTCACAAATGTGAATATATCATCAACTAATAAATATCACAAGTGCTTTGAACAACACTGCTTCAACAGAGTTGTTAAACAGACATTTTTCTACCAGCCACCATCATCAACAGAATTGTTGAGGAAAAATAACTCTCAGCAGAGAGGCAAGGCTCTCTCTGAATTCTGACACATGGAGAGAACTAGTGGTTACTGCTGGCAGATTGACAATCTCTCCCAGTCAAACAAAGTTGTAACAAATTCCAGCTAGAAGTTGTAACAAATTCCAACAGCACTGACTATCAGAGTGCCAAAAGTAGACTGGATCCATATGAGCAAATGAGGATCAGTGGGTTTGAGTTTTGCTTTTTGTGGGGTTGGGTGTGTCAAGGTAAATTGCAGGCCTGAACAGAATGGAGTAGTTTAATGAGAAGCCATAACAACCAGGTGTGCTGAAACTGAGTCAGGGTGACTCAGCAGGAATGATGTAATCTAGGGCTGATGTAACCTAGAGATGAGGTAATGTGTAATGAGGTAATGTGTAACCTGATTGGTTGTGTATATGTATATATGTAGAACTGTACAGTTAGTTGTATCTTCACCTGCTTGAAGATCATATCTGCCTGCTATGCTGCCAGACTGCTGTATATATTTGCTGTAAATACACTATGCTGAAGGAAATGCTACTGGACTACGTGTGAGTTATTTCTGGACTACCGGAACCGCCAAATACTCTGCTAAACCATGATTTCCGCTGAGAAAACTGACAGGGTGGATAAAGCTAATAGCTTTTAAATGCCCATTGAAAACTGCCCACTGAAACCCAAGTAACTGAATTAATTTGCTTCATGAATGGAATAGATTGCAACAAGAGATGGGCAGGAATTAAGTTATGAACTGGGGGGAAAAAACCATGAACCAACCTGGTTCATGGTTTGGTTCATAATTTGGTTTGTGCAACCCATTTTGCCAAAGAGAAACAAAGCATCAAACTTTTTTTTTCCTACTCTGTGGTTTGTTTCGCTTAGGTAAAACAGATGTCCACCCACTGCATTCTTGCTGCACCCCCCCCATCATCTCCCTCCCTGGTCCTGCTACCCCCACCTCTTTCTCCTCTGCTGCTGCCATTTTCACAACCAGTAGCCCAGCTACCCTTGCCCACCTATCAGCTGATAGGTAGGTGCATATGCAGAATAGAGACAGCTAAGCTCACTTAAAATTCCCGTTTGCTTTGCCTAACTTCTCTTTCCATGTCTATGGATTGATATTCCTGAGGTGACTGCACTCCCTTCTTCTCTCCGTTCACTGTCTACCTGTCCCAGATATACATTCATATAATGTCCCTTTATATCTAGTTGCATTTCCTGTAATGAACAACTTATTCTTGCTTAAACAGTCCATCTTCCATGCATATCCATGCTTGGGTGACTACACATTGATCTAATAACCTTCTGAGACAATACTCCATGCTGTTTACAAAAGCTTGTGCCAAATGAAACATGTTAGTGATTAAAATACCATTTTATGTTGTTTAGTTGTTAAGTCGTGTCCAAATCTTCATGACCCCATGGACCGGAGCACGCCAGGCCCTCCTTTAGACCATTAGACCCTTTCATTATTTGCACAAATGCTAGAAGATCTTCATTTAGGGGCAACTGAAATGTGAACAAGTATTGCTCAAACGTGGGTTTACTTAAGGAAGCTGCTGACTGCCAATATTGCCATTGTTTACTGGAAATCTTTTCATATTCCTTTGATCTTATGGTACCAGAACAATTTCTAAAATGTGATAGAACACAATCAGTTAAAATACAGGATTAAAGGCAGCAGTAACATAGATAACATCAAATCTAGTAAACCTATTTAAAATTATTATGCCCAAACAAAGATAAAGGTTTTGTCTCTGAAAAAAACAGTCTTACATGGTTTTCTTTTAATGCGGAGTTTCAGAAGAGAGCATGTCCTGTTTGTTTCTAGGTCCCAGGTACTACCTGTGACTAATAGACTCTTCCAGATTCTTTGGAAAATACAATAATGCTGGGAAAGGTTGAAGGTAGAAGCAAAAGACCAAATATGAGATGGTGTGACTCTCTAAAGGAAAACCACAGGCTTGAGTTTACAAGAGTTGAGCAGGCCTGTTAAGGACACTACAGTTTCTAGACAGGGTTGTCATAAATCAGAGATGACTTGAGAGCATGTAACACACAACCACCACCACTGCAGCTGACTAAATTAACTATAGAGCAGTATGGATCTGACCATTCTGGCCCTGGATCAGTTCCCTTGCAACTTGTCAGTGTACTCATTCCCTAACTCAGGCACCCATTGCAAGAGTTCACCAGCAGTTGATGCCAGGATCCTGAAGCCAACCTCACTGAACATGGGCTTTTCCTGGAGTATGGAAAACATGTATGAAGAAGAGGCCAGAGATGTCACCTGACCAACGAAAGGTGGTGGCCTCCTTCTGATTTATATTTCCACTCTTGAAGTATGGTTTTGTCAACGCTTTTTTTTAAAACCACACTGAAAATACATTATTTTGTTTGTGGCTGCAAGCCTGTTGGAATAACATATGCTGAGTAAGGATAATGTCATCAACAGTAGCAATAGTTTTGGAACAAACATTCCCAACTTATGTCTTGATGCTCCTGAGGCTCTTGTCTAATCCCTTTCATCATTAGAAATCCATGGAAGCCATGGGATGGGAGGGGGAAGTCTTTAATTACTGAAAAATGCCACTGCTGGCTATGGCAATTATCAGTAATTAAAGACTTAACATTATCCTTATATATTCCTAATAATGAAATGTATTATACAGGGATCTTCAGAAGTTGGAAGTGTTTAATTTTTTTTAAATCACTACTGATGATGATGTGCTTTCTTACTCCCATTGCATTGCAAAAATCTGTGTATCTCCCATCCAAAAATGCTGACTGCAGTAGAAAAACTAGAGGAAAAACAGAGAGCAGAGTCTTTGCTGATTTTCTAGAAGGAACAATGCAGAGTCATGAAAGAGCAAGAGTATATCCAGAGGAAATTTTAAAAAAGATTATTGAGTCAGTTGAGCTAAATTATGTTTCACCTCAACTGCTCTCAATTTACACGAAACAAGAGAATCACTGTGCTTTCACAGAAATAATCTATGTATCTAATCTAACCCCTTGTTGGATGCACACCTTAATGTGGTAAAGGGTTTGAGTTTGTCAGAGAAGCCAAACACAAAGCTGTCAGGAAGTTAGACTCACATTATGAGCCTGGACTCTGAGCAAGGTCATCCAAGGTGTAATGTTAACAGCTGAGGCATCAGACTTAAGATGCATCCACCCCCTTCAGGAGTAATGGCTGCTACAGCAGAAGAGAAAGGATAGTTTGCATGGTGAAGGGGGCAGACAAATTTTTGGAGGGCAGCTACTGAGCAGCAGTGGAAGCTCTTTGCTGGGCTCTGAAAGAAGGAGGGGTGAAAATTGATGGAAAAAACACCAGCCATTTAGCATATGCAGGTCATAACTTTTTATTGGCAGAAAGCAGCAACGACTTGAAATGACTTCTGATGAAAGTGAAAGAAGAAAGTGCCGAAGCAGAACTGCAGTTGAATGTTAAGAAGATACAAGACATGACTACAGAAGAACTTCACAACTTCAATGTTGACAAAGAGGAAATTGAAATTGTTAAAGATTTTGTATACCTTGGTTCAATCATCAATCCAAATGGAGACTGCAGCCAAGAATCAGAAGAATGAGACTTGGAAGGGCAGCAATGAAGGAATTAGAAAAGAAGATCAGGTGTGAGGAAGTGTGATCGGAGACCAAGGACAAGATCATTAACACTGTTGTATTCCCATTTACTAGGTACGGGTAGGAAAGCTGGACAGTAAAGAAAGTTGATAGGAAAAAATAGTTTGGTTGTTGTGGGGTTTTTTTGGGCTCTTTGGCCATGTTCTGAAGGTTGTTCTTCCTAACGTTTCGCCAGTCTCTGTGGCCACACTCTGCTGTCCTCTGAAGATGCCGGCCACAGAGACTGGTGAAACGTTAGTAAGAACAACCTTCAGAACATGGCCAAAGAGCCCGAAAAACCCACAACAACCATTGGATCCTGGCCGTGAAATAGTTTATTTGACATGTGTTGAAGAGACAGCTTTTCAGATAGTCTAGATCACTGGTTCTTAACCTTGGGTTACTCAGGAGGTTTGGACTGCAACTCCCAGAAGTCTTCACCACCAGCTGTGCTGGCTGGGGTTTCTGGGAGTTGCATTCAAAAACATCCGAGTAACAAAGGTTAAGAACCACTGGTCTAGATTGCATGTACTGGCAACTACATAACATAAAGCTAAACATGGGCGAGTCGGGTCTTTTTCCACAGCCACTGGAGAGCCAGCATCAGGTTGTTTGCTTTGCACTGTTTCAGTTGGCATCGTTTTTGTTTTTGTGCCATCATGTGTTACCACCTATCCCAAATCCAACTGCAGATACGTATGTCCTAAGGTGATGTTGATGTTGACATCTCAAGTGGAGTCATGTGCCGTTACAGAGGGATAGATTTATGTCATTACAGTGTGATAATCCCCCTAGGGTGATTTCCTGTTCTCTGTCCTCCGAACAATTTTGTGTTTATTTTTAATATGTCTATCAAGTTTAGTGCTGTGTCATATAGTGCTGCTAAGGTGCTTTTGCTGTCTTTCCTCTAGAAATCAAGTGGGGCTGGTCTCTCTGGCTTCTTGCTATGATCTGAAAGCCTTACTGGGACCCAGAGGGAACTGACAAATCTACTCAATTTCAAAGGAAAGAAGTTCATCTAGGCTTATAAACTGTAAAATCAATTCAGCACTATGTCACTTCAGGGGAAAAAAATTAAAAAGAGCTTGTCCAAGTAGAACACTGAAGAGATATGAATGTGATATCTCCACAATATGCGGTAACACAAAAGTTGCTGTTGTTATATGGGAAAGGGAGATTAATTATTTCCAGCATATGCACTTAATGCTCTGGTGGCTTACAGCTACTGCAGCTAATCTGAAAGGACAGATAAAGTAGAACCATGAAGGGATGGGGTGGGGAAGAGGGTCGTGTTAAGAGGATGGCACTCTGATAATTGAAAATTGGGAATTGTGATATGAACTCTGGAACCAGGGAAGTTAATAGTCTCTGTGTGAATGACTAGTGTCCCCAACCAGTTTTAAGAACTCTTTACACAAACCATGTAGCATCCTGTAGTGTAGTTGCTCCATGGTTACTATTATTAAAGAAAAAAAATATAAAGGTGCTTAGTAAACAAATCCTTAAAGCTAGCTGTCTCACATTTGGCGGCTTTACTCTTTTTAAGGCCTTCCAAATTTCCTGTTAGAGATATGAACAAGCTTCAGAGAAAATTGTCAAAACAGAGCATAACTGAGACATCTATGCACTTGCAGGTCAACTACAGGGTGTTTAAAAAACCTTACGGTCAGCCTGCACACCCCTAAAACTTGCAGAAGTTTGTTCCTACAGATCACTGGGGTTTGCTTTGGCATTATGGGGCTTAAAAATTCTGAAGTTGGACACATTTCCCCAACCACACCCCCCAAAAAAGGCACCAGTTGCTGTAGCACAAAAAGGAATCATCAAAGTAGAGAGACAGTTTTTTCTGTGACATCTAAAATTTCAGTGAAAGCCAAAACTAGAAACTCTAATTGCTAAACACTGGGAAGGTTCTGATTGATTGATTGATTAGTTGATTGATTGGTTTATTGATTGATTTAACTTTTACTGCCCAATAGTACTATACACTCTCTGGGCATTTATATTGTCATTCATCCATGATATTCGCCTTGAGAGGCAGATGAGAATGACTGAAATGACAAGGGTAGTGAATGATGTACATTCACATATAAATCATCAGAACTACAGCCCTTGATGAAAATAAGTAAGTATGGTGCAGCTGTTTCTCTTTGGGCTGCAAGTGGGGATTGGGTTTCTGAAAGTGCATAGGTGTTTTGTTTTTTTCTTAACAGAGAGAGAAGTATTACTATTTCAATTCCACTAGTAATCCCTTACTCCAGATATGAAAATTTAAAGCCCAGAGACAGATGCATCACATCATGCTGGATGCTGTTGGTTGTATGTCCCAAGAATGACTCCAAATACATACACAAGATGAGCCAAATGTGTATTTTTGGTCTACAACTCACAGAATTCCCTAGCAGTTCTAATCCAAACCCACAAATCTTCACACTTCTCATGCACACTATTAAATGCCAATGAATTTTTTGTTGAGAATATTATGCTCCTTTCAATTAACATTTTATTGTCGGGAAGGTGGTAGCAAAGTATAGGGCATCATTCGTTGGCTGAAGTACTTACTCTTGTCAACTTGAAGAGGCTTGTATCTTCTGAAACAAAGCTACTGTATTTATTAATTTATTATTTGATTTCTACTCCGCCCCTCTAGACAGAGTCTACTATCCAGCAGTTGGTAGCCATGTGTAGACAATGTAGCTTAAATGAGATATAATAAATGATGCAATGAAAGAAGACAGGCATTCTTCTCACAGCCCTAACTCATTTGGAAAGACAAAATACCAGACAATTCAAAAAAGTATGGTCTGGATTTAAACAAGGACACTTCATGAGGCAGTACATGGCCAAATTGGATTTTCTTTTGCAATGGCTGAGCCCATTCATGTGGTCTACTTTTTAACAAGACTAACATTTGATGAATTCTTTAATGAGATGGAAAGAACTTGGTTTGTTTTATTTTCGGAGGAGGAAAAAAGTGTGGGAGGGAGCTGTTCTGGCAGATTTGTCGATTTCTACTAAAAGGCATCTCTTAGGCCCAACATGGCTTTTAAATTCTAGACTCATTTCACAGATGAAAATATAGACTATTTTGTTTATTTACAGTTACTCCTGTTCTCACCACAGAGTCCCACAGCACTTGAAAGACTGGAAGATGCACTATGACTTTACATTCATTTCCTCGGGTGCTCATTACTATGTTTGGTTGATATCTGTACATATATACATGTTTGAACTATGGGAAGAACTACACAATGAGGTAAGAGTGAAATAAAATGCAGAATGTATAGACTATGGCAATAAGAACAAGCAGTCTTGTATCAATTTTAAAGAATAACAACATTTATTATATTGATCTCTAATTTGTCACAAACGTTGTTCAGGTTGCATCAAAATAATGTATTTATATATTTTTTGAAAACGTTTCTAGCCTGGACATCAGCGCAGGTTACAGATCATGGCTACCACACTGGAAATCGCAATATTATTTATTTATTTATTTAAAATATTTTAGCCTGCTTTTCTCCTAAAAAAGGACTCAAGGAGGCTCTTACATGATTAAAACCACAATATTAACAGGTAGAAACTTTAAATTATTCAAATATTTAAAAAGAATTAAATAAACATTGCATTTAAAATGTTAGGTAAAAGCATTACTAAAACAGATTTAAAAGCAACAAAAATACAAAGCATCCTATTTAAAAACCTTTATTAGACAGCTAGTCACTAAAGAAAGAGAAAGGTCTGAAGAGAAAGGTCTTTGCCTGATTGCAGGAGGAGCATGATGATGGGGTTAGCCTAGCCTCCCGTGGGAGGGAGCTCTAGAGTCTGGGAGAAGCAAAAGAGAAGGCCCTCTCCTGTGTCCCTACCAAACCCATGTGTGAGGGTAGTAGGACACAGAGAAAGGCCTCCCCTGATGATTTTAAGATCCGGCCAAGCTCATAAAGGGAGATGTGGTCTTTGAGATAGCTTGGACCCAGCCTTTTAGAGCTTTATTGGTTGAAGCCAACACAATAATTAATGTTGTGAACAAAAGGTAAAAGGTAAAGATTCCCCTTGACATTTTTAGTCCAGTCATGTCCAACTCTAGGGGGTGGTGCTCATCCCGTTTTTCAAGCCGTAGAGCCAGCGCTTGTCCCAAGACAGTTTCCGTTGCCACGTGGCCAGCGTGACTAGGGAATGTCGTTTTACCTTCCCACCAAGGTGGTACCTATTTATCTACTTGCATTTGCTTTCAAACTGCTAGGTTGGCGAGGAGCTGGGACAAAGCGACGGGAGCTCACTCCATCGTGTGGATTCGATCTTACGACTGCTGGTCTTCTGACCCTGCAGCACAGGTTTCTGCGGTTTAGCCCACAGCCTCACCACAAATTCATGCACAAAACAGTTGTACATATTAGGAGAGAGTCAAAATGTCATTTTAGACTACAACTCACAGCATCCTTTAGTGCAGCCAATTCAGTCTTGGGGACCTATAAATGGGAATATGGTACTAAAAGGCACCCCATCCCCTGCCCCAGCCTACCAAAATGCGTTTGCACTTCTGTGCTTATTTTACCCATTACCTATTAAAGTAAGCAAACAAAATCAAATACAAATGGCCACTAGCAGAAGGCTTTCTGGAAAGGTCTTCGTCTTAGACTACGATTCATGGGCAAATTTGGTGTAAGTAAGAAATTGTCCACAAGGTGAAATAGACTGTTTTCTTCTCCATTTCTTCTGCAGCTTAGGATTGTCTTTTTTGCTGGTATCATCATTTTTGTTATTATTTTGATGATTTCTATATGATTGGCTTTAAGCATCCAATGGCAACGTGAAGTAGAAACTGAATAAATAATGAATAAAAACAATCCACAACAATTTGCTGTAGGCATCTTCGGTTGTTCATCTGCTTGGTTTGCAGCATGCTGTTTGGTGTCAGTAAATCTTCGGTTAGGCAGTGTGGGGGTTGCTTAACTACAATAGCTGGACATCTCCAGGGAATTCATCCTGTTTTATTTAGAAATTTGAAAGTAGAGCTTGAGAAATCATTTCAGAAAGCAGTTACTATTCCAGTTCCTATCCTCCCCATTGCCAAAAGTAGGCAGCCACGGCTATAATTTGTGGAAAGCAATTCTTAACACTCTCATTATTCAACTACTCTTAGTTACTTTAAAATAACAACAACTTGCCAACCTCCAAAAATCCGTGGGAACATTGGGCAGAGAAGGTGTCAGAAAATGAGGAAGGCAAGAAGAAGAAGAAGAAGAAGAAGAAGAAGAAGAAGAAGAAGAAGAAGAAGAAGAAGAAGAAGAATATTTGGGGGGGGCATTTTTTTGTCACCATTGCTGTATAACATCTCACTTATCCCCATGCCAATAATTTTAAATAAAACTGGATTGGTCTACCATATTTCAGAACAAGCTGGAAAAAATCAGTCATCTCTTATACTGTACATAGATGACCTAACACTATATGAAAAAAGTTCCACGGAGATAGAAGCTCTGCTAAACACAGTTCAAATATTTAGTGAAGATATGAAATTTGGAATTGACAAATGTGCAGCTCTCTCTATATGCCACGGTGAGATCCAAAAACTAGATGGAATCGAGTTAAAAATGGAAATATTACAATAACCATTGCTTGATGATAATTATAAATACTTTGGGATATTAGAAGCACATAACATTGTACACACAAAAGTTAAAGAACTGGCAGAAAAGGAATACATCAAAGTATTGCAGAAAATCTTAAAATTAAAATTGAATTGGTGAAAATACAATCAAAGCCATAAACACATGGGCCGTTCCGGTAATTAGATACCCAGCTGGAATAATAGACTGGACCCAAAATGAATTAGAAGAACTGGATTGAAAAACATGGGAACAAATGAAGATGCATCACACACTACATCCCAAAAGTGATGTGGACAGATTGTATTTACCACAAATAATCAGAGGCCATGGATTACTACGAATACAGGAGGTAGTAGAGGAGGAAAAAAGAAGCCTAAATGATTATAAGAAGAAGTAGAGAAAAATTACTTAAGGCAATGAAAATGGAGAATATTTTGAAAACAATAGAAACAAAGACCCAATATAAGAAGCCTAATAATATAAACAAAACTTTGTTTTCTTACTAAACACAAACTCCCACCAACAATTTACTTATATGCTTTTATACATATGTTATAAAATATCAGTAATCTATATAATATAAATATCAAATATATATATATAGCCACAGGGATGCCTAAAAGATTATCTCGTCTACATAAATGTTTATAATATGTACAGTTCCTTTAGTAATAAATAACCATCTGCGGATGATTCTGATACGATAAACATTTATATTGTATAGATGACTGATATTTTATAACATGTATGTATAAAAGAATATAAGAAAATTGTTGGTGTTTGGTAAGAAAACAGGAAAATTGTTTATATTATTAGACCTTCAGTGCACAATGTTTCTCTTGCTTTTTGGGTACTATTCAATATAAGAAGCAACAATTTGAAAATAAAATAAAAAGTTGGAAAAATAAACCACTACATGGACAACACCTGAGAAATATTGATGGAAAGAACGATTTAATATGGGCATGGCCAAAACTGGAATCATTAAGAAAGAAACCGAAGGCTTGATTTTTTGCTGCACAAGAATGAGCACTCCAAACTAATGTGATGAAAATTAAGATTCAAGGAATTAGTGCTAACAGGAAATGTTGACACTGCCAAGAAAAAGATGAAGCTGTGTCACACCTTATCTCTGAATATCCAAAGACTGCACAAACAGATGACAAAATTAGACATGATAAAGTGACAAAATTAGTGCACTATGCAAAACATGTAAGTTGTCAGCCTGCATAAACCCATGGGAACATCAGGTAGAGAAGGTGTCAGAAAAGAACAAAGTCAAGATCTTCTGGGATATCCTGATCCAAAGTGATAGATACCTCGAACATAACACATCAGACATAGTAGTAATAGAATGAAGAAATGTCTGAATCTTTGACATTGCAATTCCAGGGGATGCTACAGTTGAAAATAAAGAATTGGAAAAATTAAAAACCAAACAAGACACAGTTGAATTGAAAATCTCATTTGTGGATGAAACACACTTCCATGGTCCTTCATCATCATTGACAGTCAGGGAATAATATCAAGAAGTTTCACACAGTACAGTGGTGCCCCGCATAGCGAGGTTAATCCATTCTGGATTAACCGTTGCTATGGGGAAACATTGCTATACGGAACCGAAAACGCCATAGAAACGCATTAAACTTAGTTTAATGCGTTCCTATGGCTCCTAAACTCAATGTTGTGCGAAGTTTCCCCATAGCGCCACCATTTCGTGCCCTCAGTAAATGAGGGCAGGGTGCGAAAATGCTGCGTGCAGCCATTTTGGGCGTCCGGCAGCCATTTTGGAACCGCCGATCAGCTGTTTTTAAAAAATCGCTATGCGAAAATCAGTAAGTGAAACGCTTACCGATCGTCGCAAAGCGATTTTTTCCCTATCTAAACATCGCAATGCGGTCGCAATTGCGACATTGCTATGCGGATTCGCCGTTAAATGGTGCGCTCGTTAAGCGAGGCACCACTGTATTAGAAGCAGTTGCAGATTTCAGAAATAACATCAGAGCTACGGAAATTGACAATATTGGAAACAGCATATATATTGTGCTGGTATTTAACACAGGTTAAAACTTGCATTTGTTATATAATACCAAAAATTCTTTATAATTTTGATTGACTGTATTTTGGAATAATAATATAATAATAAATATTCCAATCAACTGGCCTATGGCATAAAATGTAGTTGAATAAGAAATACTTAAGTAGTGAGGCCACAAATCCCTGTAACTATAAAGGTAAATGACTACCAGTAGAAAAGGAATGATCACACATTCTATTACATCCCTAACACAACTTAGTTATACCTTAGTTAATGCAAAATGGAATTTTTACAAGCACAGTGTTCTATTTCTATGGTCTGCCTGGAATAGACAGAGGTGAAGGTACTTCAATTTTCCAGAAATCAAGGCCTTTGCAAAATGTAATTCAGCCCCCTCACAGAATGTACCTTTCATTCCAAGGACATTTGGAGACTGCTCTTCAGCTTCCCACTGATCCTCCCCTCCACCCCACCCCACCCATCTTCTAAAGAGAGCATTTTTCAGGAAAAGGAGTCATGAAAGTAAGCATATGTTTTTAAAAATCATTTCTTGCCCTATTAGGGAGACCTTCGTGTACATGTCTGTGATAGAATAACATTTTGTAATGCCTCCTTTCTTTTCATTTCACCCCACAAGATGATAGAAAGCCTGTCCGTTCAGTGCAAAAGAAAGATAATTACTCGGGACTACAAACTCCTATGATGCCCTCATTAAGACTGAAAAACATGTGGAAGTCATTTACTATACGTATGGAACAAAATAATAATAATCCAGGACCGTGTTAATGTCAGGAGTGATGCAATACAGTTTTGCTCTCTGCAAGCACCAACAGAGTCTGATTATGCCTTGGGCTAGTCTGGAAATAATCAAGGGTATGATTATTGTGCTTTTATGGACTTTAAACCCAAGATAAACTTGCCTTGCCCCCACCCCAAGCTTCAGGTGCAGAGTAGGCCGAGATCAACATGGATCCAGTCTACCAAGATACCCATAAACCAGGGGAACGTACACTTTATTTCTTCATTATTCATTTGTCTGTCACATTTCTATTCCATCTCTCCACCTGTCCAGTTGCTCTTATCCTTGCCTTAGTCCTACAACAATCCTGAGAGGCAGGTTGGGCTGAGAAGGTGTGACTGGCTTAAGGTCACCCAGTGTGTTTCATGTCTAAGTAGGGATTTCCACCAGGGCTTCCGAGGTCTTAGTGCAATGCTTTCAGCACTACCCTACACTGACTGTCCTGCGATTCTGAGGGAAAAATAAGCCCTGTTCACATGATACACGTGAATAAGAGTCAGGCTTTATTAAAGAGATGAAAGGTAGAGGCAAGTGTTGTTCCAGGAGGAAATGTTCTGGAAGAGGAGAAATCTAATTTCTTCCCTCTGAGGCTATAGCTTCCCCATCTCTCATCTCCTTATAAACCTCCCAGTTAGAAATGCTATTTCATTGCCTAAAGAAATATTTAGGAGAGAGGGGCCTTGCAGGTCATCCTAGCTTGATCACTCCTCCACTTGCTGGTTTTACTCCAAATATGAACTTTAAAAGCATTTCTCAGTTGTTGACAGGAAACTGGAAGACACTAGTTTTTAGTGGAGTGAACACGCCATGGGACTGATGAAGCAGGAATGGATTGCTGTGAACCATAAAGCTTTTGGAGTAAGACTAATTCTAAAGTGACAAAAGGCAGCATTTTTGATGAAGACAGAAACAAATGTGTCACTAAGCATCAATACTGACTAGCTGCAGGACATTCTGATTTAATTAATGGAATCATAATAATGCTAATCATATGAACAATATGCTTTAAATTATTTAAGCATTGACAACATCATATTAATTTCCCTATTTCTGATGCTCATGAGAACATGTGCAGTACGCTCTGCTGTGTTTTCTTGCCTGAATAAGGGACACAAAAATCAGGGACTGGTTCACCCTGAGCCCAGATAGTTCTCTGACAGGCTTCTTCTGTGGGGCCTAATATGCAAAGAAGTCACCTGTCCCATTCCCCTTTGCAACTCCCATGAAGTTTTGCACCACTTCCAGCACTGCCAGCAGCAGTTTCCTTCTTCTTGAAATGCCAATATATTGGTGCCGGATCCAAATGTGGGTATGAGAAAAGTTCCTCTTTTTTGGGGCTGGAGTTCCCAAGATTCTAGCTGGAGGAACTCCTGACAGATTCTGGGAGCTGCAATCAAAATAACAGATTTGAACTCTACACTTCCCCCCACCCTTACCTAATAGAAGCAATCCAGAGCCTGCACTCTGGATGTTAGGTATATTTCTGTGCCATGACATTCCTTCCCCTTTTTAAATAAACCTGTGAGGTGTCAAGGGTGGAGTGGCTCAAAAGATGCTATTCCCTTCCTGATAAGGGATGGGAGGACCAGTTTAGAAGTGGAGCAAGGGAGCAGAGAGATCAGGAACAGCTGATGTGGGAGTGAGAGATTGTGGAGAAGAAAGCAGTTTGGAAAAGGAGGTGTTAGGGAGGGACAGCTCTAACCATCCTCATCAGGATGCAAATCCCAGTAACTGGCAGGTTAAAAAAGCAGAAAATACCAGTAGTTAGAGGAAGAAACTGTTGAGATGATAGCAATCTTGCATGTACTAATACTGGGTATCAGTGGGAGGGCGGCTGTACAGCCTAATGTGATTGTTCTTTACCATTAACTTGATTGGTCAAGTTCTTTTCCTGCTTCTGACATTTGAGGCAAGTCCCACCTTTTCCTATTTGTTTTTTTGCTCTTTTTTGCTTTGTTGATAGCCCCTCTTTTTCCTCTGACCATCCTGCATGCTGAGACTGCATTTCCATTTTTTCTTCACTTCTGACTGTAACTACAGATGGTAACTAGAAGTAAAGATACCATTTTTCTACAGGGATTTTATCATACAAGGTATGATTTTGTGTGCAAAACCAGGCAGGGTCTTGGTGAGACTGGGCTGATCTCTCTATGTTTCTGTGTTGGGTTGTTTTCATACTCTGCTAACTAAAGGAATAACCAAATTCCTAGAAGCCTCTTTTTTACAGATTTTTCCCCAATAGAAACACTTCATCAAGAAGAACCCTTAGATGGTTCCCATACCATCTAAGCTAGTTGAGAAAGCAATACCACTCATCAAAAGCAGAGAACAGTGGCAGAAAAAGACCCTTAAAGCCAGCTGGGATGGAATACCCCAAAATTTCTGTTCAGACTCCAGATAGGCAGCTAGCTAGTTCCTTCCCCTGTCCATGGGATGTGGAGGGCTAACATGATAATCCAGAAGGGGGCAATACCAGGGAATGTCTCCCTCAGTGACTTAACTTTGCCCCTCTCTTTAATTCTCTCTCCCTCTTCTATAAATGTAGTTACTCATTTTGCCTCAGGTGTCTTCAAAACTAAAGGGATCACTATACTTCCTGTACAGCTCTGGAAGTTCTCACTGCCTTGCCAGTCCATATGTGTTCCATGTTTTCTCTTTTGCTGAAGGACACCCATGCTGGAATCTTAATATTGTCAACAACCTGCCTCAGATCATCAGGAAACTGCAATGGCTGCTAATGTCGCCATTCTCCCATATAAGGACAGTGTCTCGACTCTAGTTTTGAAGCAGTGGTCAGACTTCTGGGTTTGTCTTTTGTGTTTCATTACAGTCCTTAGATCAAGGACAATGCGAGACATTTTTGGTGCCTGAAGTGGAGGAAGACATGGTGCCACCCACACACATCAAAGAACAGCTGCACCAAAATTAGTCAATCTTACAAAAAATCTCTCTCTACCATTGGTGGTAAAATGCAGTAGAAACAACTGTAGGAGGGCTTGCTGTGCTTTTAGGAGAACCAAAATGTTGTTTCAGCTTGCCTAATGGAAGGAAAAGCCCTTCTAAAGAGCCACCAAGGGCAACCTGGTGCAAAAGAATTGGTGCATTTATCAATAAAGGATTCTGATCCCAGCAAGGACCCAGAATTCTATGCGGTAAAGAGGCAAGTCATATTCAGCACAAGAATTCAGAAAAAGTGCTGTTCACTTTCAACAATACAATTTAAGGAAGGAGTGGGGAGTCATTTTGCTGCTGCTATTTTTAATTTTTTTTGTTATACCCCTTTCTGTGTGCCTGGGTCCTCTATCATCTGATCTTCAACTTCCACTGCAGCTTTTTGTTGCCAGTACAGGTTGCCAAGTATTTGAATATGTATTGAATTAAGACCTTTGTTTACCAATACTTCCATCAGCTAGGAATGTTAGACTCTGTTACAGACTTTCTTGTAGTGAGTAAAGCAAGTATACACATCTGTGTATTTGTGAAGGCTTTCACGGCTGGGATCTGATGGTTGTTGTGGGTTTTTTGGGCTCTTTGGCCGTGTTCTGAAGGTTGTTCTTCCTAATGTTTCGCCAGTCTCTGTGGCTGGCATCTTCAGAGGAGTGAGAAGTTGTGGTCCTCTGAAGATGCCGGCCACAGAGACTGGTGAAACGTTAGGACGAACAACCTTCAGAACATGGTCAAAGAGCCCGAAAAACCCACAACAACTATACACATCTGTGTTCATGACATGTCATTCCTTGCTAACCACAGATGGGCAGAATAATTTTTTTCCTGGTCCTACAGCTTATCTGCCCATTCTTTACACTTATAAATTTTGCTATGCATTCTCTTTAAGAAAACCTTAAGCAAACCTTAAGCTTATACTATGCACTTTGTCATTTTTCTTTTTGCATCATGTAAAAAGATAAAAATTCAACCACATTTCAGGACTGTTTTCTGTTCTATAAGCTTGGTTGCAACGATTAATTAAAGTAGCTAGGCCATCATCTTCTATTAACTTAATTTTTTCTGCAAAAGCATCATGGAGTACAGAAGCACTGCCATTTTTATGGGACATATTGGCTTTTGTAATTCAGATTTCTGTGTTTTCAATTAAGAATCAACATCTCATTCAATAAACTTTGTTGATTTGTTGATCTATAAACAGATCTGAGTTTATCCTTGACATCAGATATTCTGATATTTCTTGCAATCCATCAGAAGTGGGCAGTATTATTTCTGATTATGCCTACTATGATTTTTAATGCTCATGGATCTTCTCTAAGTTTTTTGTTTCTGTACATTGCTTGGTTTCCTAATTTTCTTTGCTTTCCTAATTTTGTTTCGGATGTTCTTATCTAATTCTTTGTATCTGGTGCAGCTTTTTCCATTTTTAATCTCTTCTCCATTAACTTTTGTTCTATCAATCACTTTTTAATTTATTTGTTATTGGTAATACCTACTAATACCTCTATCAGTAAGTGTTTCTATTGGCATATAAGTAGCACTTATATCCAAGCTGTGTGATTTTGTTGAAGCCTTCATGAATCTCCTCCTTAATGACAGATTTTTTTTAAATTACTTCATTGTTTGATTTCTAAGCATTTTCTGATATTACTTTTGCTATTCTCTGTAATATGTGGCAAACTACAGTAATATCAGCATTATGATTTCAATCTATATCCACTCCAAGATATATTTTCATCATTATTTTTTTACTTCTGATTAACTAAGACATAAACTGAGCTGGTTCCTTAAGTATAGTTGTCAGTACTGCCTTGTGCGGACACTGTATATACAGTGCCCATGACTGTATTTTAAATGTATGGTTACAATTTCTCCTCCTCCTCCTCCTTCTCCTGCTCCTTCTCCTCCTCCTCCTTCTTGTAACTGTACTATTTATTCTCCATGTATCCTAGAACTGCACAAGTACCTTTCCCTTTCTTATAATTATGAAAAGTAGGGTTTCCCCCTCTCTATTCTTCATAACAGTTTTGAGTACTTCTCAGAAAGGTTCTATGCTTTCTTCATCTATATCACCAGCTAGGGCATGTGCCAATACTGTATGATGTTTACATCTATGAGATTCTTCTTTAGATGGGTAAGTATGATCAAGTCTAAATATGGAATAAAGGTGGTCACAGCCACACCCACATCTTTTGTCAGTATGATGACAAATTCAGTTTCTCTAAGGATCTGAACATTCATTCATTTAATTTTGTGTACTGTATTGTGGATTTTTCCTGCCACGTACACATTTGACATATTCCAAGGTCCTGTGCTATCTTTGAAACTGGAGTATTCTCTAGCTACCTGCCAAGGGCCTTCTTCACACAGCTGTCTTGCCATGACAGGTAACCTTAGAAAACATAGGATCGTGATTTTCCATTGCTTTACACATCTCACACCTACAGCTATCTCTCTAGGCGCAGATTCCCATACCAAAGCCTAGTTAGCCTCTATTGTCTTTGGCCTACAGCTGATATTAAGTGTAAGTCTTATCTAGACATAGGTAGCCTTGTTATTCCCAGATTCCCTACATTGCTTGGATTCCAAGCAGGGTTGGGGTTTGTATATTCTGGTTTGATGTTGCATCCAAACCTGTCTCTGCAAACAAACAACAGTTTGTTAGCCAGCTGGAAACCTCAATGTATGGGTTACATACTCTCACTTTTCTAAGTTGTAGCCTGCGGTTACTTCTGAATCCAGAGTGATTGTTTGTTCCTGCCTTGTTTCACCAGCTGCATGTTCTGAAATAGGTGCTAACAAAAAGTGCTGGAGAGCAACAGACCAGAAATGATGGCTGTTTCATAACAGGAGAACAATTCACTTCTCCCCTACAAAATCTAACAAGCATAAGATGCTTCACTTCTGGTGTCTTTCAAGCTCATCCTTACTTTTTAGGTCACTCAAATGCCAAAAGCTTCATTATGCCTGGTTTGTCATTTGGACCTCTAGAAAAAAACAAAAACGATATGTAAACCGTTCAAGCTCAGAAAGCTCTGTGGGCTTCAGGGAATCAGATGTTATGATACTGTGTCCTGATGAGACTTTCAGGGCAGACATAACCCTTCCCTTTGCATGTTTCTCATTAATACAGCTTGATCCAAAACAGATTCCTTGATGACTCAGACTGATTTTCCTAAATCTTAGTGCCTAGAAGCTATGTAAAAATGCCTACTTTTCACGTTCACCACACCTCTATAAACTAATTATTTTAATTGTGCAGATTTGTTGTCCTAATTCCTGGAAATCTACAGTATTAAATGCCAAGTCCTGCGAAACTTATCTAAATAATGCTTGTTTGTTGAATTTGTATCCCACCTTTCCACTAAATGGAGGTCAGGTTGGTTAATGGCCATGAAAAACAAATGCAGTGAAATAATAACCAAGACAATACAATAAGTAGGAGGGTAGGTAGACTGTAGAATGCAGGAGTAAGAATACCTAGGCTGAATCTTACCGAACACAATGTGGAATTCACTATATTGGGTCTGTTCTATGGCAATTCTGGATTACATCTCCACAGTGTCATCTTGCAACTATTTTGCTTGTGAGGGGCCTGCAGCAAGCAACATGGCCCAGAGAGAGAAAGCTGGTTTGTACTCTTGATATCTGGTTGTGGTAAGTTCTGAAATACATTAGGATTTGAGGACAGATTACTTGCAGAAGTCTATCCTCCCATATCTGTATAACTGGACCCTAATATACATATAAACTTTACTGTTTCTCGCCATAGACCTTTACAATGTACTGACTACTATAGCATATAAAATCCAATTAAAACAGATAATTACCTTAAAACCAATAAAACCCGGTCTAAGAATATTGTCATAATGTATAATGTCAGCCCACTGTATTCAGTGTTTATGTTGCATTATGATCTGTGACAAATCGAAGCTTCAGCTTCTTAGTTGCTAGTGCAAATTGTGTTAGAGCATATGTAATATGCAAATGTGTATTGGCAAGCAATCCTACTACTGTTTCAGTGGTGTTACACTTAAAATACATCTGAATAATGGGTGACAGAAATCTTTCTCTAGGGTTTTTATAGAGAG
The DNA here is from genome assembly GCF_051106095.1 of Pogona vitticeps. Taxonomy (NCBI): domain Eukaryota; kingdom Metazoa; phylum Chordata; class Lepidosauria; order Squamata; family Agamidae; genus Pogona; species Pogona vitticeps. The sequence goes on from NC_135785.1 coordinate 26,389,383, forward strand.
GACAGAACAGTAAGTAATGAGTTAGATCCTCAGTCTGGTTGCAGCCAAAATCACATTTTTGTTCCTCAACTGGGATTCCTTTATATCTCCCTTCAAGGTATGCTGAGGCCATCTGTCCAAATCTAAGTTCTGTAAAAGCTCTGCGAATCTGGGGAAAAGTCAATGACTCAAAATATTTTGGTTTTCCGTGATTCACCTGAAGTTGAGGATACCAGGTGGAAAAACAGGACCCAACAATAGCTGCCCTATCCTGACTGGCATAAAGATCAAAGATCCAGTTCCTAAGGTCACGAGAGCTTAAACTAAGGAACGTTTCCATCAGAAGGTTGTAAATATGCTGGGCACAAGAATATCAATGGTGACATTGTTGTGCCCATTCACCAGACTTTAGTTGTTCTAACTAGCAGCACTTTGTCAGGGAGGAGTCCTCCAAGCTGTTCAGTCTATGCCAATATCTAAAATAAGCCAGATCGATTCTAGCAGCAATTGAGAGTAGGCCTATTCTGAGATTAGCCAAGGGAGATCCCGGGGGGGGGGGAGCCCCAGTAGCAGCCTCATTAATTTATTCTGCAGGATTTCTAATTTGGGTTTGGTTGCCTCTCCCCATAGTTCTGTCCTGTAGAGTATTTGTGCTAGCATTTTGACAACAAACACCTTGAGAACAGGATTTACCAGCTGGCCTCCTCTGCCATAGAAAATTCTTTTTAATTGCCCTATTTTAATTGATCTGATGCTCAATAAGATAGTATCATTTAAATGCTGTCTCCGGGAGAGTTTCTCCCATAATTGAAGGCCCAAATATTTAAATGAGTGTACCTGCTCAATAGCATGCCCATTGAGTGACCAGTTATGCTTAGGGGCTCTCTTCCCAAAGACCATAATCTTTGTTTTGGTATAGTTGATTGTTAGTCGTTCCTCGTTACAGAGCTGCCCAAATTTGGACAGCATTCTTTCAAGACCAATTTTGTTCAAAGACAGCAAAACCAGGTCATCAGCATAAAGCAGTATTGAGATCTTCCTACAACCAATAGTTGGAGGAAGAATGAGGGGGAAGCCATTTGAGGCATAAGGCTGTTTATATAAAAGTTGAAGAGAAAAGGTGTTAAAATGCAACCTTGTTTCAACCCTCAGCTAATGTGAACCTGTTGTGATAGAGCTCCCCATAAGCCTATATGCACTTGCATGGCATTTTCTTTATGTAGTTGCTGTATCAGCCACAGGAGTCTCTTGTCGATGTTTGTTTTTCCCAGTTTACATCATAGGCATTCTCTGTCTATCAGTTCAAAGGCTAATGAAAAATCCACAAAGGCAGCATATAGATATTTGTTTGGAGGTTTGGTGGAAAACAAAAACTAATATCACTTTTGTTGCCAATGGTTTAGATATTAATGGCTGTGTGTTGCGTTATTTTGAGGGGACAGCACATTTACACTGCTATACAAGCCGTATACTCAGTGCTTTCCATTGTAGCCAAGTGTCATTTCTTCAGTGTTGTCACATGAAAAGATACTAAAATATTTATGAAATGTGAGGGGGTGTACTCACTTCTGTGATATACTGTATTATCTCTAGTTATTGTTTATGGTTTGTCTTTTATTTTTTAATACACTTCTAATGCATCGCCCAGAGAACTCCTGGTGGTTAAATGAAATAAAATCAATAACTACATATAGTGAAACAGCAATAAAATGCAACACAAACCAAACATAGAAACAAGGCAGGTAAGCTCATGCCATTCAGAACAAGAAAACCCTTTTTTTAAAAAAAATATTAATCTAATTACAGCATATTTACAGTATCATTATTTTCAGTGGTATAATTCAAGGCAGAAGGAGTTGCCGTTTTGTTGGTGGCATTGTTAAACCATTGGTTTCTTTGGGTTGGGAAAAGTGTTTGGGTTAAAACAGTGCAACGAATGCCAATGTTCTTGAAGACTTTCTCAACTATATGGAAACAGCAAGAGGAACTATTAGTGTTCCCAGATGACAGCCTTTATAGACACATTTCCAAAAGCAGCTTAGCCACACATGCTGAAGGTGATTTGGGTCAGGATTCAAATTCTATCAATTTAGTTGCAGCATTGAATCAATTGCAATCAACCATCACGTTCCCTCAATTCTACTGCAGCATTAGATCAATTCCAGCCATTCATTAAATCAAACAGTTGTAATGTTCAGTCTTCCTAGACCAAAGGAGTAAAAACTACAACCAGATTAAAGAGTTGGCTTAATATAAAAGGAGAATTCGGAGAAGAACTTGTAGAGAACTTTATATGAGACCAGTTTCTTCATGGCTTTGGAATCTGAAAAACAGATTTATCTACCACTGACCCCATTTCTGGTTCAAGCTTGCCAACCATGCCTCTTTCTTACTCTTCAAGCATATTAGGCTACCCTTTGTCTTTGTCTCTTGATGTACAACATGTGTTCTTTTATATGACTCCTTCCTGTCTATGTTCCAAGTGCAGAAGTGCTGCATTGGTCATTACAGGAACCCAGATATCAGCCCGCTTTTCAGCTGGCTTACACTGCAGAAGTTTGAGAACCATGTTCTGAAATCTGCAGAACCCCCTCCTTAACCATTGAGAGGAAGCATTATCAAATGTAGCATGAGTGGCCCAGACTGGCCCCACTGCTAAAAAAAAAATTATATCCATCTGCCCATTCAGAAGGTTTTATACCCAGTTCTAGAGCTCTATATTTTTATCTGTATTTCTCTATTTTTTTAAAGGAAGTTCTGCCATTTGTTAAGTCTTGTGAAGGCCTGAGAGCCATCAGGCTAATGGATAATGCCCTCAAAGGTTTTTTTTTAAATGACTAGCTACGTAATGCTTTTGTAGAGTATTGTTTATTAAAATGGCGAATGGTCAAATGATCAGCCACATACAGTCTTCTTTCAGTTTACTTTGACTTGATGCAATTAACTTACACACAGAAGTTTCCTGACAAACTGTAAGGTATTATCTGAGACTAGCAACTTCAAGCCTTTGCTCTTCATTATTTGAATTCATTGTTGTGCAATGTTTTATTCAGTGCTTATTTGCCACTTCATATTAGCTTTAAAATGTTCTTGCTTCTTGTACACAATTTTGAGATTGTATCTTAGATACTGTGAATATAGGCATATAGATTGCTTAGACAGGCAAACATGTTTTATAAAGCATTTTTCAAGGCCTTCTCATTGTTGCCACAGTGATGAAGCTCTAGAGTTTGATTCTCACAACTATTTTCCTTTGCATGAGAACCATGTAAATTCACTAGCCATGGCTACAGTGGGATTTAGTTTACCAGCAGCAGCTCTCCCTCTACAAGCCATGGAAAATTGTGCTAAGAAGGGTTTACAGGTCTCAGCTTTTAACTCCAAGTACCAGGCTTGGGGTTTGAATTCCTGGGAGACTGAATGCTGCAAATTGGGCAACCCTATATGTTAGGAGGTGCATTCCATAACTTTGAGACACAGCATTTAGACATGCTCAGAAGCACCTTTGTCTGCTTTGTTAATTTGCCTGCTCTAGAGCTGTTGCTGTTTCAAATCACACATTGGCCATTAACTTTAAATCTCTATATAGTCAATCACGTATGCACCATTTTGCAACGGGTGTTGAACAATCCACTCCCTTGTAATGTTTATAGCGCTCTGCTGCTAGGTCTCAAGTTGTGGCCTGGACTCTTGGGGAAAGAGATGCTCCTGATCTGGCAACCCTACCACTGGCTGTGTTTTTAATCCAGTGATTCATGTAATATGTTACCTCCAAATGACTATAAGCCAACAACAACCAAGACTGTCTGTAGACAGGAAATTTTTAAAAAATAAAGAATAGGATTATCCCTTTGTACCTATGCAAAACTGTCAGACTAAAAGAGGTTTGGCTGGCCTAAAAGCAAGGGCTAGAAGTCAAGGAGAAAATATTTCTCATGTGTGTGTTGTGGAAATTTTTCTATAATGATCAACAACAGATGCGTCTACAACTTCCATAAAAGGTGTAAACTTCCGTGGAATAAGAAAAACTTGAAGTTCTGTTTGTGAAAATAAATGGTTCCTATTCTCTCATTTTCTGCTGCAAAAGAAATACTATTGATAGCTTTTTAAAAAGCATTTTTCCTATTTAGAAGATATATTATTAATATCTAACACAATTCCACACCATGAATCAAGACCTAGGAGGAAAGGCTTGTTTTTTCAAGATCTGTTCTGGTGGACTCATGAATAAAATATCTCGGCCCATGCAGTGAAGTTGGTGACTCCGATTTCGTGGCTGTAGTGAATCTGCTCTGGATTTTAGTCCAAACATTATGAGAGCTATGGAAGGTTCTGAAACTATTTTGTGGATGGGTTTCAACATCTTGGATAGTTCATGTAATGTGTGGATGAAAATCGGGAACAGATTAATTGCCCTCATGAAAAAGCAGGCCACCAACCTCATCTGAGCGAGTGTATTAAACAATAAAATCATGCTAGTTCAACAAAACAAAGGCCTTGAAGATCAGAAATGGGATTCGAGAAGTAACATCCTAGTGCCACTGTTTAAAAAGATGCATATCTGACCTGCATATTTGGAGGAAAGCCAACAAAATATAGTAGATATGGATACATTGAAGATACAGGTGAAAAATATGTAGGGACAGTTGTATGTACATCCACAGGCACCTGACTGCACAGAGACATGCAGAAAGAAAAAGTTCTAAAGTTCTGACTTTAAAAAGTGTGGCTTGTAAAGATCAGGGTGATATAACTTCTAAGGCTTTCGTTTTTGGACTGAATTTCCCTGTGCTGGCTGTCCCTTCTTCCTGAATTTTTCAAGATGTTCAGAGACAAATGTCATCAATGCAGCATCCAACACCTGTGGTCAAAAAGAGAGGCAGGTAAGCCCCAGTGAACACATAGACAGAGCACTTGCCTTGTTTGCATCAACATGCACTTTGACTTTAGGCCAAAGTCTGCTACATTTGATATCTTTTGCTATTTTGTCTTTGAGAAGTCCTGATGGTGTAGACATGTTCATTCCATGGTTTCAAAAAATAGCATTTAGAACACAGCTGTTGGATGGACCTTCAAAAAGCCAGAAAAGCATCATTAAAAAAGAAGAAGACAACGACAACAAGGGAGGAATACAGATTTGAATATGCTTATCTATTGATTGATCGAGTCTTGGAAAAGACCTTGATGTTGGGAAAGTGTGAAGGCAAGAGGAGAAGGGGACGACAGAAGACGAGATGGTTGGACAGAATCATCGAAGCAACCAACATGAATTTGACACAACTCCGGGAGGCGGTGGAAGATAGGAGGGCCTGGCGTGCTCTGGTCCATGGGGTCATGAAGAGTCGGTCACGACTAAACACACACACATCACTTGATCAATCGATTTCATGAAGTTCTACACTGGTGACTTAGTGCTGGGCAATACTCTAAGTGGGTTACAAACAGAGTGGATAAAAATAGACAATAAGCAACAAAGCATAAATTCTTCACCAGCATTAAGAATCTATAAATAAAACATGTATCATAAATTAACAATCCCCAAATCCTGAAAGATGGCAGAAACAACATCAACAAAAAGCTTATTTCCTTCTTTCTTATGTTTCTTTATCATTAAATTGAATTTGGACTGGACAGTCCTTCAAATAGAGTGTGGAAAACAGAATGTATAGCCCTCTAGATTATGGTGCTGGAACTCCCATCATCTGCTACCTTTGGGTATGCTGGCTAAGATATGTGGGAGTTGCATTCAAACAACATCTGGAGATTAAAACATTCCATACTTCTGAGAAGATGCCTTGACGCAGAAGACAATGCATGTAAAATAGGATATGTGGACACCTTGGCAGAAGTAGATAAGTTGCTTGCTTCAGTTTATATGCTCCCTGGGTATGTGTGAATGTGCCAAACATGTCAAAGAGTAACATACACCTCCAAAGCTCCTCTCTAGTTTCTGAAAAGTAGGTGGAGCTGGTAACTAGATGAAGAGGCTTTGATGATAAAGATAAGCTCAAAAAAAAAAAAAACAGGGACTGTGTTTCCTTCTCATCATGAGAGACATGTTTCAGAGTAGGACTTGAGAAGATCTTACAATGTGAAGTGTTCAGAACTGAATTTTTCAGGTAATGCTACCTGAACCTTAGCTGTTAAAGAAGAAAAAAAGGAGCAAGTAGACACACTGGTTAAGGAGAGGGGAGACCTCAACTTTATTGGTTAAAATAGCTGTACCCAGCCTGGAATTGGGGCATGGAGCCATTGGGAGGCCCCAGTATCCCTGGTTGCTGACCAGGTATAATCTTGAAAAGATAGTCTGGTAGAGCAAGGCAATAAGTAAAGTAGAGCAAATGTGTTTTGCCCCAGGGCACCAAAATGTAGAGGGCACCAAAACTGAGACTACTTTGGCCATCTCATGAGATGAGAAGACTCCCTGGAAAAGACGCTGATGTTGGGAAAGTGTGAAGGCAGGAGGAGAAGGGGAGGACAGAGGACGAGATGGTTGGACAGTGTCATCAAAGCTACCAACATGAATTTGACCCAACTCTGGGAGGCAGTGGAAGACAGGAGGGCCTGCCGTGCTCTGGTCCATGGGGTCACAAAGAGTTGGTCACGACTAAACGACTAAACAACAACAAACAAAGTGATAGATAAACAGCTGCAACACCCAGCCCTATTCACTTTCCTTTTTTTGTGAAATAACAACTTTTCTCTTTCTTGTGGACAGATATCACATTCTCCTTCTCCTCTTTTCACGAGGGCTTGTAGACATGCTTGCCCGGGGTGCCAAACATCTAGCTAAGGCTTTGGTGTATCACCACTCTTGTGACTCCCTATCAGCTGGGAGTGAGGTTGGTCCTTCTGCCCCTGAGGTAGACCTGACCATGCCTTCACCCCAGTTTCCTTAAGGGGATTCAAACCCAGCGTGGTGGGCTCATCCCACATACCTTGCCCCCTGTATTGCATCCAGCCAATTTCTACACATGCATATGAAGCTATGACATACACAGTATCATACACAGAGTTTTGGTGTCATACAAATGCAAAGTATTTCACAACCATCACCTCTACAATAAGAACTCTGTCACAATGTCCAGACCTATTACCCCCAGATTACAAATAGAAAACTGTAGTTCTTGTAAGTCTGCTATGTGACTTGAACCAGAGATTTCCAGGTTTACAATTTATCCTCTAAGCCACTTCACAACACTAAATTGTAAACATTCTCAGTGTCCGCATTGCCACTATGGAACAGCTGAAAGCAATGTGCGTCCAGAGCATATTAGGCAACTGAAAAATAAAATATTTAAAATATTTTGCTTCCAAGTGCACCTGGTCCACCTGATTCATTTCACAGACGTTCCCCACTTTGATCCCAACAACTCTGCCTACTGAATACTAAGTGAGTAAAACAGATTAATCATCATCTTTCATACATGTTGACAAATATCTGTAATGAAAATGCTGTTAAGAACATCTCTAGCAGGGAGAGCTCCTCATTTTATTATTTATAGCCTGGATTTCATTCCTTTAATATTTTACAATTCTGAATTTGATCCCAATTAAAACGTAGGCAACCCAAGTATCATTAGCATTGGCAGCCTATTTTAAAAAAAATTATAATTGAGGGGAAACAAAATTTAAGCCTTTCTTGCTTTGCTCAAGATTTCTTTTGTAGGAAACAGAGGAGAAAAGGAAGTCAAGCCGAGTGCTGTGGTCCAACAATTACACAGAAAGGATCCTGGGCTTCAATCCAAAGCAAGTTTCCCCGTCTTTTCTTTTCTTTTTGGTTCATTCAACCCAGTTATAAATCTGGGTTAAGAGGAAGCCTTATCAAAAGTCACATCTTGCACAGCAGTGGATGGTCCCTTTGTGATGGCAGCTCACAGACATGGAACACAGTGTCGCCCTACGTCTTTCAGTCTTACGGTAAATGTACGTGCTCTCCTAGACTCATTTTGCAAGACTGAATGAGAAAGCATGTGCTCAGATGGCCTATGTTTGACTATTTGTTTATTGAAGACAATTTTTATATTACAATGCCTTTCATTAAAAAAAAAAATCCCAAGGAGGTTTACAGTGTTAAAAGCACAGCAAAATACAATCAAAACCCATTGATAATATAATAAAACAGGTCTACAGTAATAACACATTTCATTCAAATTAGCAGTGGCTCAAACTATCAGTAAAAGTGCTTGAGCAAACAAATCAGGCTAAATCCAATTGTTAGTCCCTGCAGGAGAGGAATATTTATTTCTTTAAAATATTTTTACCCTGCCTTTCTTCTCAGAAAAGGACCCAAGGCAGCTTACAACATTAAAATAACAAAACAATGAGTATACAAATGTGCCATACAACATTAAAAGGCAATCTTTAAAGCTAAAAATGCTAAGAATAGAAATATTGAAATGGAACAAATATCACTTTTAGAAAAAGGAAACACAAGTTCATGCTGAGGCAGCCAGTCACTGAGGGAAAGCTTGCCTAAAGAGAAAGGGCTTCACCCACTTGCAGAAAGACAGCAAAAATGGGGCCAGCCCATAATCCTGTGGGAGGGAGTTCCAAAGACTCAACACACAGCTTCTACTTGATCTCAGTAGGGAAATCATTCCAACACAGTAGATGCTACAAGCAGATGAAGCCCACTATACTAGTCTTTACTAGGGCTTCCATGTATAATTGACTGATTGGTTCCATCAATATCTCAAACTATTTTAAGAAAGTGAAAGAAAGAAAGAAAGAAAGAAAGAAAGAAAGAAAGAAAGAAAGAAAGAAAGAAAGAAAGAAAGAAAGAAAGAAAGAAAGAAAGAAAGAAAGAAAGAAAGAAAGAAAGTTACACAATAAAATATTTTCAGATCGATACTTTCACCCAGTTGACTAATAAAATATTTTGGACTAATTAAAAGAGCTCAGCCTAACTAGGTGGTAGATTTTTTTCAACGATTTGAAGAAATATATGTCAAAAGGCAGCTGAGCAGGTATATTTTGACATTCTCTCTCACTCTGGATAGATTACTGTAGGTAGCATTTTTGCACCCCATTCATTTCAAGCACCTCTTTACATAAAGAAGCACTTCATGGAACATGCCCATGTCGGTCCAGGAGTGTGTTCATTCAAATGGTCCATTTGAATTGTGCCTCAAACATGTCACAGCCAGAGATGCTGGTAAGTCTTTGGACCTGAGTCCCAAAGTCTAAGTCTTTGGGCTGATTGCTGAGTCCCAAGCCTTGAGTCAGAGTCTCAAGTTGTTTGCACTGCCCCTCTGAAGCTTGGGACTTGGGGCTCGGACCCAGACTTGGACTGCTCTCGAACCATCCAGCTGATAGGCCAGCACATGCTCAGAGATGGTGGGCCTGGAAGGGAAGCTGGGCCGGCCCATGTGCATACACAGAAACAGAGGGCTGATTTTCCTTCCTCAAGTCAGTCCCTGCCTCTACACATGTCCTGGCCTATCAGCTGGGTGACAGGTGCGTGGGCAGAGGCAACAGCTGGCTCCTGGAAGGGAAGCCGGGCTTGCTGCCTCTAAGGAAGATGGTGGTGGTGGCAGTAGCAGGAGGTAAGGAGGCCCATCCCTGATGGAGACTCAAAATGTGACTTGGAAAAAATGGTCCCAAGTCTTGAATCAAGATGGAGGCTTTTAGAAAAGGATATCAAGTTGAGTCACTGGTGTGATATAAGTCAGACTTGACAGTGTATCACGATTCACAAGTCCCCCTGGTCACCGCCCAATAGGAAGCTGTTGTCATGCAGTATCTAGGACAGGAACTTGTCAACCAGGGAGCCTCCATGTTTAACCTCACCTTAGTCATGAATTCACTAGATACATCATCTACAATAACATGGGGATGCTTACATATGGAGTTGTTCTGATGATTCTTATTCAGAGAGGATCTTGTTCTACCTATTTTGAGGCAGCGGTTAGTACAGTACAGGTTATTGTTACAGTCCTTAAACCAATCACACAGGGGAAAAGCATAGACATTTACAGTTTCCAAAATTCTAAATACCTTATAAAAACATTTGACATTAAAAGACCATTTAAAACCTAGTATCTAGCTACCATGGGACGTGATGGCGCTGCGGGCTAAACCGCAGAAGCCTGTGCTGCAGGGTCAGAAGACCAAGCAGTCGTAAGATCAAATCCACGCGACGGAGTGAGCGCCCGTCGCTTGTCCCAGCTCCCGCCAACCTAGCGGTTTGAAAGCATGCAAATGCAAGTAGATAAATAGGGACCATCTCAGTGGGAAGGTAACAGCGTTCCGTGTCTAAGTCGCACTGGCCATGTGACCACAGAAGATTGTCTTCGGACAAAAACGCTGGCTCTATGGCTTGGAAACGGGGATGAGCACCGCCCCCTAGAATCGAACACGACTGGACAAAAACTGTCAAGGGGAACCTTTACCTTTACCTTATCTAGCTACCATAACATTTCAAAATTTCAGGAACCTGAGGCAGCAGTTCTGTTCAGTCTTTCTTGGAAATCTGAAGGGCCAATCCTGAGACATTTATTTATTTATTTAAAATATTTTTATTCCACTTTTCTCCCTAAAAAGAACCCAGGCTGGCTTGCTTCATTAAAAACACAATATGACAAAGCTAAAAAAACAGTGGGTATGCAAATATTAAAAAAAACAAGTATTACATTAGAAAAAGTAATAAAATCAATACTAAAACACATTTAAAACAACAGAGCACAACCATTCATTATTAAAAAACTCCTCTCAGACCACCAGTTATTAAGGGAAAGCCTGCATGAACAAAAAGGTCTTTGACATTCAAAACATCTTCTCTTCCACTGAATGATAGCCTTTCCTTAGTGTCAATGTCCACTGGCATGTCTCCACTGTTCCTTTCTCCAAAGGAAACTGATTCCATAAAATCTATCCTTTCACAGTTATGTGAGAGGGACAGCCTATCCATATGGGACAACTATGTAGGCATTGAACCTTCAAAGCTCCAGAATAGGACAGTTAAACCCTGATAACCTATTGTGAAACTTCAAACGATAACCTATTGTGAAACTTCAAACGACCCATTGCAAAATAATTCATTGGTTAATTGACGATAAATCAAAACCCACTTCTCATTCCAGCTTGCTAAATTTTGATGAAAGAACGATTTCTTGAAATTTCAAAAGACTTTGATTTCGACATTCAAAATGCCAGAACACTTTGGCTTTCACAAGTTGAGCTAGACAGTGCAGGAAGACATGACACACTGCTCATCGGCATATTCCTTCAGTCATGGATAATTAAACAGTGGGTGAAAAACAGAACCATATGGAAGGGAAATTTACTGGTACATGTGGATTCACAATGAGAGTAACCAAATGTTTGCCACCATTTGAAGTTTAAATAACTTGGTGCTGGTCAAAATACAAGTGACATTTTAAAAGGGCAGCAAATTGCACCTACTCAGCCACAAGCCTCACTGGGCTCAATGGGGCTTACTTTCAGAGAGAGGTAGAAGTATACAGCTCAAATCATGTGACAGTTATAGGGGAAGGCAGGTCTTAAAACAAAAATGGGGGAAAATAGTTTTCTTCTTGTAGTAATATATAAAGTTGCAGGTTGTTTCCACTGAGGGTAAAGAAATTTGCCATTTTCTTTATCTCAGTCAAGCCAAGCTGCTTCACCATGGAACGACATCTTGACATGAAGTCCTCTGAGCCTTATGTGAGATCTTGCCTTTGGGGTGAAACTGAGACATTAAATGCATTTTTCTTTGTCTTTTCTGTCATTTGTGTAAAAATGTCTCCAAACAAAACTAGCATCCTTTCCTTTTGTGAAGTTAATCACAGAGAGAGAGTAAGCGCAAAGCCACAAATAACACATTCAGTATTAATAGTACTACTTTTGCAACATGCAAAAGGTATTAATTATTGCAGTGTTAAAGTTTGCACATTCGCAGAAATCCGCAAACACACAAAATCAGTCTTGAAAATGCACAAAATCTTGAAAATTTATCTAAGCATGACCAAAATACCTTTACTTTCTTGTAGCAGGGAGAAAAAGTCTTTCATCTGTCCTATTCAGGCATGGAATCTAGGTATAGGATTAAAGCATGATAGACCTAAGGGCACACAGGTAAGTACTGCTTCCCACCATTTGAAACACAGGAACAGCTTTGGGTGTTTGCAGTGGAAGTCCACAATACAGCTTCTAACTGCATTCTGGTGCACAGGTTTACAGGATTTACATGGGGAGTGTTTGATAAGTCAAGGCACCAACTTAAAGAAACATTGCCAGAATGTTCAGCAGAACATGCTAGAAGAGTAATCACAGACCACACAAAGGTCTTCCTGATTTCCAATAAAGGTGGGGGCAGAACTCACATCATCACCACCATGTTTCCAGCCCTACCCAGACTTAGGCTGTAATGCCTGAACAGGGTTAGTTTCTTGTTTATCATGTCAGATTGAAATGTATACTCCTACTGACAGAAGAGTCTGTAGAATCATGACTACAGAAGAACTGCACAACTTTAGAATTGGTAATGAAGAAATTAAAATAGAGATTTTGCATACCTTGGTTCAGTCATCTTGAATGCTTTTATTAAATGTTTTACCTGTTCTGTATTTTAAGTTATAATGTTTTAGTATATGACTTTTTGATGTTTATGTTGATACATTGTAAAGCTGCTTATTTACACTTGTTTATTGTTTGCCTTGATTTATTTTGTTGTAACCCACTCAGAGTGGCCTTCAAAGCCAGATGGGTGGCAAACCAACCGACTGACCGACCAGCCAGCCACCCAATCCTAATGAAGACTGCAGCCAAGAAATCAGAACAAGACTGAGACTTGGAAGAGCAGCAATGAAGGAACTATAAAAAGTCATGAAGTATAGGGCTATGTCACTGAAGACCAAGACCAAGATTATCCACATTTTTGTATTTCAAATTGCCATGTATGGGCATGAAAGCTAGATTGTTAAGGTGAAAGAGAAAATCATTTCCATGATTTGTTTGAAATATGTTGCTGGAGGAGAGCTTTGTGGATACCCTGGACTGCCAGAAAGACAAGCAAGTGAGTCCTAGATCAAATCAAGCCTGAACTATCCCTGGAGAGCAAAACATTGAAACTGAGGCTGCCCTACTCTGGGCACATCATGAGAAAGCATGATGGTCTAGAAAAGACAATAATGATGGAAAAGCTGGAAGGCAGCAGGAAAAGCGGAAGACCAAATATGAGGTCAACTGACTCCCTAAAGGAAGCCAAGGGTTGAGTTTACAAGAGCTGTGCAGGGCTGCTGAGGACAGGACATTTTGGAGATTGCATATTCATAAGTTAGAAGTGACTTGATGGCACATACCAACAACAACTGATAGAAGATATTAATCCATGATATGGGTGGTGGGTGAGAAGTAAATTCTGGAAATTTCCTCCCATTGCAGATTATTGTTTACTTCCCAATCTGCTCCAAAGGCCTAGGGGATATTCCACAGCAAATTTCCACAAGTACATTTTTGACTGCAAGGTAAATCCGTAAAAATGTCTTCTTTGCTATTCTGCTGGCAGATAACTTCCATCAGCAGAGTAGCCACTGTTAGATACAACTCAGGGGCTTAAATTAACCTTCCAGTTTGCTTTGTGCATGTGTGTGTGTGCACGCCCCCCCTTTCTTTTCACTTCTTCCTCTTGACATCTCTTATCCCTTTTTCTGATATAAATATTAACGGCAGCTCAGAACACCAGAGTGATAGATAGAATTTAAACAATGACAGGATTTCATTGGACAATTTCCAGCAAACCTGACAACTGCATGTTGTTCATTGAAGAGCACATAGCTAACAAAATAGGTCAACCAGCAGGACAATGGTTAAAAGTAAAATGATTAGTTATGACATTTTAAACACACGAAAACATCTATACCTGGGTTTGTTTTGTTCATCTGTTTGTTTCGCCTGGGAGGAGCTGGAAACACTCCTTGGGCCTAAAGTCATGCTTCTGTTGCTGAACTAATATAATATAATATATAATGTAATATAATATAGTTATCTACATCACTATATGCACACACTATTGCTACGAGTATCAGTGCTGCTACTCTTATTTCAAAAATATATGCCCTGCTTTCGCATTAAAAGTTAGTAATGTGAATTCTAATTTTGTGCTCATTTCATATGTGTAGTATGTGCACATGAACCTTGTATTACAGGAATATCATAAACCTACAGTGACTTCCTTCTAAAGACCTAAGAGTAGAAACAGACATTATAGATAACCTACCATTAGAACTGAAAGCAGATTAGCATAGGAGGGTCATGATTCTGGGAGACTTTTGTGTTTAAGGAATCCCACAATTCTTGGGGAATGGATCACTGATTAAAGCAAGCTGATTTGAATGTCCTGCTGCAACTCATATATGCTTTCATACATGAAGATTTTCTTTTCTAATGATGGGTTAACTATAATGTCTGTTTCTTTACTGGTCCATGATAGCAACAAATGCTATGTAGGTAATGTTTGTCTCTGCCCTGATTTCTAGGTAAGTCCTGGAAACTCTGAGAGATGAATGATATGCAAAATAAATAAATAAATAAATAAATAAATAAATAAATAAATAAATAAATAAATAAATAAATAAATAAATAAATAAATAAATAAATAAATAAATAAATAATAAAAAAAGGTATGCCAGTGCTAAATTACCCCACTGGCACCAATCATTGGACAACAATCTATGACATCACTTTGCTTTTATTCAGATTATGAGTAAAGAAAATCAGTTACATTTTTTAGGAGAAGAAAGCAGGAAAATATAATCTGTTTTCTTCACTCCATAAGACGCACAGACTTTCCGCCCCCGTTTTGTGGGGAAAAGGTGCATCTTATGGTGCGAAAAGTACGGTATATCTTCATTTGTAAAATGAAAAACATGACAATTTTTTCTACTCTTTTGCAAGATGCAGAAATTTTTTAAACACTTGCCAGACTGATTTTTTAAACCATTTGGGGAGACATATACTAGTTCTTCTTCTTCTTCTTCTTCTTCTTCTTCTTCTTCTTCTTCTGCATGGACTTTTAAAAAGCAGAAGCTTAAATGGGATGTTTGCATTTTTAAAAAATCTTAATAACCTTTCTGTGCCTGCCCTGTGTGCATACATGTTTGTGTGTGTGTGTGTGTGTGAAGTCTTACAAAGAAAAATGTTTTGCAATGCACAATACTTGTCAGGAAAAAGCTCTCATTGTCTTCTTCGCACACTGCAGGTGAAAATCTCTTTGGGATTAGCAAATAGTCAAAAGCCGTCTCAGTGGGACAAAGGCAACTGATCTAGACAAGAACAAGAGAAATAATATTATTTCTATTCCTGTTCTCAACTCTTAACCCACTTGAAGCAAAGTGCTCAACCATCAAGAACACTAATTCTTTTGCCTAGCCTGTCATCTCTTTGGGCACGTTTTTATTATATTTGTCAGAAAACATTTGTTCCTTTACAAAGGACAAGTATGGTTCACTATTAATAAGTAGTACTTCATATGCTTAATATGGTTTTCAAAGTGTTGGACTTATCCCCATGCGTTTGTTAAGTATGTTAAATGTTAATTTGCACAGACGTCAACCAGTGCAACTCGTTAATGTCAATGATATTTGTTCATGAGGTACCTGCACGTATCTAAGCACAGAAATATTAGGAATAAGCAGTCAGCCTCCCGTTCAAAGATATTGATTGTATCAAAGGGTGCGGTGGAACCAGAGAGATAAAAGGAAGAGTTCACTCTGAACACTATCTTGAAA
Source organism: Pogona vitticeps (assembly GCF_051106095.1). Lineage (NCBI taxonomy): Eukaryota > Metazoa > Chordata > Lepidosauria > Squamata > Agamidae > Pogona > Pogona vitticeps. Next base: position 26,405,093 of record NC_135785.1, read on the forward strand.
GCACAACAAGACTCCAAAAGGCCATTAATACAATAGTAATTGCAAATATATTTGGAGAGTACAAGCAGCTCTAAGTCTGGATTTTCTTTATATTATTGGTACAGTTAAACAAGCTCTCTTGAGCAATTACTCATACACTTTTAAATCTGATTTATTTCAATAAGAGTTCAAGCCCTTTCCACTTCAAATGAATGGAATTTAAGACATGCTCAATTTGATTGAACTATGCTCTAGGAATATGTTCAGTTTTGAAAGCTGGCCCAACTGTCTCCCATTTCAAGTGGCAATCTCTTTCCCTAATGGTCAATGACTTAGTTACAGCCCTGAATGATACAATGAAGGATTTTGACTTAAGAAGCGTTTCGTTCTTTTTCGAGAAGCTCTATCAGAGGCTCATTCTCATTCTGACCTACTCTAAGAGACTTGACTCCAAAAATATTTCAATTGGCTTTTTGAAGGGCAGCTGAACAAGAAACAGTAGCTTTGCTTGGCATGGGAAATGTTATGTCTGCAATTCAAGTAGCAGAACAAAAGAGGTTTACAGGTCTTGAAAAATAAGCAGACACTCTCAGTCAGAATTCACACACAAGACCGAAAACCGTTTCTCCCACCTTGAAACAGTTGAATATGGCATAAAATTAAAGAGTAAATGAATTTGAAAGGGGCCTGTAAGCAGATCTGACAGACAGTATCCAAATTTCTTCTGAATGCCTCTAGCATTGGAGAGCTCACCAGCTCCTGAAGTAATTGGTTCCATTGTTATACTGCTCTAACAGTTAAGAGGTTTTTCCTGATATTTAGCCCAAATATGGCTTCCTATAACATAATACGTACACTCACAATCTCCATTAGTACTAGATGTTTGTCTCACATATCTGTTCGCTGTATTAGATGCTTTTATTTTGCTCAGAAATAGCCAATACCTATTTGACCAGAGGTAACAAAATAATATGGATGCCTGTAAGCTATGTCTTTGTTATACTCTCTTCTACAAGTCAAACCATCAAGGCAGTTCTTGGGAGTGGATGTCCAGGGAATCATTTAAATGAATGAACAGGAGAGATCCCAAATGCTGCCAGAAACAGGTTAGAGGTAACTCATGATTAGAAGAGGAAAATCCTCAATTAATGAAACCATATGAGTATCACAGCAGCATTTCCCTCACCTCTGCAAAGTACTTTCATTTTTTTTCTTTTCTTTTCTTTTGTGATTGGGCTTCAGGACTTATTTTCAATTTATAATGTGCTTGTTGCAGAGTTTTGAATTTTTGGTTGATTCCTCTAGCTGTGTAGCCGAAGTGCAGGGATTCACAGAGCAGAATAGCTTCACATTTCTCAGATAAATCTCTTTTTCTCATTAACAAAAACTTACTGTCTCAGTAACTCATTCTGGGACATTAGTAGCAGAAAGATTAGAAGAGTCCATTACTTACAGTTGAACAAATCAAACAGCAAATGGATAAACATGACTGCTTTCAACAAAAGAGTTCAACAAACTCTAGAGAGGGAAAAGGACAGAACAGAATGCTGGGGCTCTCTTTGAATTCAGAGGCAGAAGGAACAATTGGTTAGTGCCTGATAGACTGATAGTCATTCCAGCCCAAAAAGGTCCTTCACAGCCAAACCTACTAAAGGCAGCTTGTGAAGTGCTAAGATTTTATAAACATTTTAATTTAATTAAGGGGTTAGTAATGTTTTTCAAAGACTGAGGTAAACCAAAGGCAACAGAGAATTGTTGCCACAAACTTTGGCTTTTCTATTACAGTGGACCCTTGACTTACAGAATTAATCCGTATTGGAACGGCGGCTGCAGGTTGAAAAGTCTGTAGGTCGAGGCTCCATTGACTTACAATGCATCGAAAACCGATTAATCCATAACTGGCCGCTTTTTTGTTCCATTTTGTTTTTTTTTTTTTTTTTCCCCGGTCTGTAGGTCGATTCTCTGGCTGCAAGTCGAACCTAAATTTTGCAGCCAGAGAAGTCTGTAACTCGAAAATTCTGTAAGTGGAGCTGTCTGTAAGTCGAGGGTCCACTGTACTTATAGGGCTACATCATGGCTTCCTAATAATTTTGTGGCTTCTCAATTTTCAGTTAGTTTAACTTATTTTTGTTGTTAAAAAAGAAGTTCACCCTCGTGGCGCAGTGGTTAAACCGCTGTACTGCAGCTAAAACTGTGCTCACGACCTGGGGTTCAAATCCCAGGTAGCCGGCTCAAGGTTGACTCAGCCTTCTATCCTTCCGAGGTCGGTAAAATGAGTACCCAGCTCGCTGGGGGGGGGGGCAATGTGTAGCCTGCATAATTAAATTGTAAACCACCCAGAGAGTGCTTGAAGCACTATGGGGCGGTATATAAGCAGCACGCTTTGCTTTGCTTTTTATTTCTAACTGAAGTGCTCTTTTTTCACTTTAATGATCTTAATTTAACTAGAAAGACTTTGACCACCGTCTTTATTTCCTGAATGAGATTTTCAGAATTAAAACGCAATTCTAGAACATGGGGGACACATTTCAGGAAGATGAGCTATAAAAGCAACAGAAAAGTCACTGTTGGTTATGGATATTGAAGAGCAGCAAGACTACAACTCCCAGAAAGCATAGTGGTAGCTCCCTACAAGGAAGTAGAGGAGGGCCAAGTCTTCAGTGCCATCCAGCCTCCAAGGATTAGGCCTTGATCCTGGAAAGCAAAATATAGGTGTCTGTAGTTATGGGTTGGGGCTCCCAGAATTCTACCTGGGGAACTTTAAAAGAATTCCAAGAGCCAGAATCCAAAAACAAACAAACAAACAGCACATCCCTGGTGGATGTTTCATGGTCAGATATCTGGAATAAATAACTAAGAAGGTCCAGCTGAAGAAAAGAGGGTTTCTAGCCCAGCATAAATAAATACTTTCAACACAATTAAATCCAGATTTGTGTCCACATTTTACTCTAGCTTTCCTTGCGTTATGTTGCCCTGAACTGATCACGTTCCCAGGGCAGTGCTAGTTCCAGGCCCAGCAAACAGACATATAGAAGAGTGTGAGGAGATACAGAGCCAAACTTCAATTGAAGCCAGTCCAGTAATCATAGAGGCAAACAGGGAAAGCCCAAAAGCATACTTTAGCAGCAAAAACTACGTAATCAAAAGAAGTACTATCTCCCACTGAAAGGCTTTTTAAATAGCTGGGTTGCTGAAGCCCCACCTGGCGCTCAGCTGCAGGGGTTTGGGCAGCTAGGAGAATTCAGTTGCAAGACTTGGCATGTCCTTCTTCCTGATATGAAGTTTCCTCTCAAGGAGACCACCTGCTCCCAAGAAAGCTTTTTCACTTGAATTCTTCCTGTAACTGAGTATTTCACTTTGGGGCTTCAAACTGGGTTCATGCTTTCAGCCTGCAAGGTATGCATGGGCAGGCCCAGAGACCCCTTCACCCACCAATTCAGGATCCTGGTCCCCTGAGGGTCTGCCACCATATGATGATTTAGCCTGGATTTAGAGGATACAGCATCCCTCACCCAAGTTGATTTCAAGAGGCTGTGCATTCAGTGGTGCCATGCCGGTACTCCTGGCTGTTGCTTCAGACTACAGTATTGCAGACCTCCTCCTGTTTGATCTCTCTTGACCCTATTGGGTTGATGTGTACATGATTTGCATCTTGACTGCTGATGCTCATCTGTGACTCTATGCTTGCACACAATGCTTGACACCTTGGCTCTGACTACCTGGACTAGTTGTTGACAACCTCTGTTTCCTATTCATGAACATCTGCTGCCTTAGAACACAATTATCACAACAATGCAAGAACCAGTCAATGCAACACCTCATCTCCACCTATATGTATAGAAACCTGTTTCTATGCATGTTTGATACAATGAATTCACTCAGGTCTGTTCACAGGAGGGAAATGTTATGTAGCTATCCACCAGTTATGTCAGTATTTTTCCCCCTGATCACATGACACAGAGTCAAGACAGAAATTTTCCTGGCTAGCGGTGTAACTGCAGAATATTTCCCCATTGCCCGGAGGGTTGTGTTATTGGGTACCTTTGTTGTACCAGTGCATTGCTTTCCGGGATTCCCTGTGCATGTGACCTGCCCCGCTTCTTTTCAGAATGGCTAGGAAGGTGGCGGCCATTACTGCAGCATGCATATTAGGGTTTTTTTTTGTTTGTTTTTTTTAAATATCCTGCCCAATACATCAGTACATTACTGGCGAGTAATAATTTTTTTGTTTCCAGTGGGAAGATACACTGAAATGTTATGGGTGGAGTGAGGTGATTGCCAGTACTGCTGCATGGATATCCCAAGTCTACTGTGTGCAATGAATTTCTTCAGGAGAGCCAGTATATATATATTGATGTACCATTTATATATATATTGTGGTGCCTCGCTTGACGAGGATAATTTGTTCCGTTCAAATCACTGTTAAGCGAAATCCTCATCAAGCGAAATGAAAAAGCCCATTGAAATGCATTGAAAACCGGTTCAATGTGTTCCAGTGAGCGAAATACCTCAGCGTCCAGCGAAGATCCTCCATAGGGTGGCCTTTTTCCGGTGCCTGTAATGTGAGGAATCCATCCTAAAGCACAGCGTGGAGCCATTTTGCACAGCGGGTGGCCATTTTGAAACCCAACGATCAGCTGTTTTTGATCATCGTTAAGCGAAAAATCAGTTCCCGAAGCAGGGAACTGATCAACATTAAGCAAAAAAAAAAAAAAAAAAAGCCCATTCAGTCATCGCAAAAAACGAATCATCATATATATAAAGGCTAAATTGCCCCTTGAAGCAAGAGAGAAAATAAACTGGCATCATAGTGTAGCTAGCATAATGATTCAAATAGGAGGAAATAAATCAGTATTGCTAGAAGTTCTTGGGACATTCGTCCTGGGATATAAACCACATGATCACAATTCAGTATAACAGAGGTATGGAAAGTATCAGAAGAACTAGAAAACATTTCACTTGTGTGACCAGGGCCTCGGTTAAAGTGTAACAACACACATGGAGCTGTGGCCAGTAGAAATATCCATTCCTTCCCCCAATAGTTAACTGGGTCAAAACTTCTATTGCATAATAATTTTCTAAAGGTGTGGGATATTTTTTTCCCATCAAAATTATACAACAGAGTAAACAGAAACTAGAGGACATGTGCCAGACACAGAATGAGTTGGCTTGGAAAAATGTTGTGCTCCTCATGGGTTGCAAACGTCTCATATTTAACGGGTCATTGTAATGGGCCATTCAGGAATCAGATGAGGGTAGCGATCTTCTGACCTTCCAGTCATGGGGTATCTTGGAGGATGCCAAATGTGCTTTAGTTCCATGCCAAATTGATTGTATTGTTTTGTGTGATTTTGTAAGAGGATAAAACAAGAGAACCAAAGGGAATCACACAGGAAAACCACAGTAAATCTCCAGTTGCAACATGCAGTGTTTCTCATTTCAAGGCTATTGTGAAGAGTTCAGTTACAAACAATGCTCTCAGCCTTTTCATAAACAACGAAACGTCTTGATTTGGATCAGTATAGCAACAGTATATTTGCAATTTCATTATGAGCAGGAAGATGTTGGCACATCAATTTAAAGCAAATTGAAAAAGTTAAGCATCCAGTTGATGTTTGTGTACTCAGCAGATGCAGAGACAAAGGATCTAAAGGATAACAGCAGAATTTGGAAAAAGTTACTTTTTGGCAACTCCCAGAATCCTTTGGTCATTATGGCCAATGGCTCTGATTCTAGAAGCTGTAGTTTGAAACAGCTGTTGAAATTGTACAAATAAACAGATCACATCTTCCAAATGGATGGTGCTTCAGGTTATGCAGGAGATGTATGGCCAGCCTTATAAATTCCACACTTATGTAAGTCAAGGTTATGTTAAAGCAGTTTTAATCTTAGAACTGTAGAGCTGGAAGGGACCTTATACACCATCGAGTCCAGCCTCCTGTCAGGGAGACACTGTGAGGAATCAAACTCCGCCTAGAGTGGTCCTGACCCGACCAGATAGGCGGGATATAAATTAAATAAATAAATAGATAAATAATGTCCGGCTCCACAGCCAGATCCCTAAACTGCTAGCTATGCAGCAGTCCTTGTACTGTACTAAGACTTTGGAAGTATGAGTTATAGTTTCCGGTGAGCCATGGAAGTTATTATGTGCCCTTGCAGTGTTTATTCCCTTTTAGTCTGGCCCATGTCCCAGGATTGCTAGGAGAATTAAAAAGCTTGACTTGAGCTCAGTGGAAGGAAGGCAGGATATGAATTTAAATTTTAAACAAGGCTCTTCATGTTAAGGAGAAAATGTAGCTTCATCAGCAAGAATTTTCAGAAGAATTTATCAGATACTAATCTATTGTTTCAAAGTTGTAATACGTGTCAAATTTATTAAAAGTGGGATAGGTGGATCCCTTTGAAGTGTAAGAATCATACAGTCATAGAATAATTAAGTCGGAAGGGGCCTATAAAGCCATCAAGTCCAACCCCCTGTTCATGCAGATCGAACAGGGGGTTGTTCAATTTTTTCTAGAATCCTCTAACATTGGAGTGCTCACCACCTACTGAGGTAATTAATTCCACTGCCATACTGCTCTAGCAGTTAAGAAGTTTTTCCTGGTATTCAGCCTAAATTTGGCTTCCTGTCAACTTGAGCCCATTATTACATGTCCTGCTCTCAACAGATCCTGCCCTTCCTTTGTATGACCACCTTTCAAGTATTTAGTACTTAGTCTTCAAATGATCTAATAAAGAGTATCAATGTAACTCTTTCTTCTCTCATTTGCAACCAATTATTTCTTGTCAATTTCATAGTCAAGGTTTGTTCCCTTCCTTCCTTAATTCAAAGTGGTTGAACACAGAGGCTCGGGCTGTGTATGGAACAGCCAAAAGGATGCTGCACCACAAATTAATAAAGGGTAATCCTCATTTCATTTCAGCGTAAAACCACTACTATATCTCACAGCAGAGATTTTTGCTTCATTTGAATAGGGCATGGCAACGAAAGTATTACTTTGAGATTCTAGTGGGCTTTCATTTTTGCTACCAATCAAACCTGGCTTCAGGAAAGCCTCAGAGCTTGATTCCGCAGGAAGAGACTCAGGAATGATTGCCACATCTAAAGAAGACGGCAACAATACAAATTATGCACTACTTCTAATGAAATTTGTGAGAAAGGGATGCTGTGAAAAGTTGTTAGGTCCACCATTAAAGGCAAACTCATATTTCCCAGAGTAATCCTAACTCAAAGATGCAGAGTAAGCAGAAATCCCTTTCCTCAGCTGTGCTCAGGGATCAGCCAACAACGTGATCTTCAATCTTAGCTCTGCTGACTAAGTTTTCCACTAGGGTAAAGCTGAAAGGGGCAAAGAAGGGAGACCAGAGGGGGAAAGCCAAAAATGTCAGATGCGATGTTGTTGTAAACCACAATGTGGGCACAAACTTAGACTAGGGGGAGGGTTGTTGTTTAGTCGTTAAGTCATGTCCGACTCTTTGTGACCTCATGGACCAGAGCACACCAGACCCTCCTGTCTTCCACTGCCTCCCGGAGCTTGGTCAAATTCATTTTGATAGCTTCGATGACACTGTCGAGCCATCTCATCCTCTGTCGTCCCCTTCTCCTCTTGCCTTCACACTTTCCCAACATCAGGGTCTTTTCCAGGGAGTCTTCTCTTCTCATGAGATGGCCAAAGTATTGGAGCCTCAGCTTCAGGATCTGTCCTTCCAGTGAGCATTCAAAGTTGATTTCCTTCAGAGTGGATAAGTTTGTTCTCCTTGAAGTCCAAAGGAACTCTTAGGACTCTCCTCCAGCACCACAATTCAAAAGCATCAGTTCTTTGGCGGTCAGCCTTCTTTATGGTCCAAGCCCTCACTTCCATACATCAATACTGGAAAAACCATAGCTTTGGTTATGTGGACCTCTGTTGGCAAGGTGATGTCTCTGCTTTTTAAGATGCTGTCTAGGTTTGTCATTGCTTTCTTCCCAAGAAGCAGGTGTCTTTCAATTTTGTGGCTGCTGTCACCATCTGCAGTGACCATGGGGCCCAAGAAGGTAAAATCTGTCACTGCTTCCATATCGTCCCCTTCTATTTGCCAGGAGATGATGGAACCAGTGGCCATGATCTTAGTTTTTTTGATGTTGAGCTTCATACCATTTTTTGCACTCTCCTCTTTCACCCTCATTACAAGGTTCCTTAATACCTCCTCACTTTCTGCCATCAGAGTGGTATCATCTGCATATCGGAGGTTGTTGATATTTTTTCCGGCAATCTTAATTCCAGCTTGTTATTCCTCCAGTTCGGCCTTTTGCATGATGTATTCTGCATATAAGTTAAATAAGCAGGGGGACAATATACAGCCTTGTCGTACGCCTTTCCCGATTTTGAACCAATTAGTTGTTCCATATCCAGTTCTAACTGTTGCTTCATGTCCCATGTATAGGTTTTTCAGGAGGTAGATAAGGTGTTCAGGCAATCCCATTTCTTTAAGGACTTGCCATAGTTTGCTGTGGTCCACACAGTCAAAGGTGTTTGAATAGTCAATGAAGCAGAAGTAGATGTTTTTCTGGAACTTTCTGGCTTTCTCCATTATCCAGCGCATGTTAGCAATTTGGTCTCTAGTTCCTCTGCCCCTTCGAAATCCAGCTTGTACTTTTGGGAGTTCTTGGTCCACATACTGCTGAAGCCTACCTTGGAGGATTTTGAGCATAATCTTGCTAGCGTGGGAAATGAGTGCAATTGTGCGGTAGTTGGAGCATTCTTTAGCACTGCCGTTCTTTGGGATTGGGATGTAGACTGATCTTTTCCAGTCCTCTGGCCACTGTTGAGTTTTCCAAACTTGCTGGCATATTGAATGTAGCACTTTAACAGTGTCATCTTTTAAGATTTCAAATAGTTCAACTGGAATGCCGTCACCTCCACTGGCCTTGTTGTTAGACAAGCTTTCTAAGGCCCACTTGACTTCACTCTCCAGGATGTCTGGCTCAAGGTCAGCAACCACACTATCTGGATTCTCCGGGATATCCAAATCTTTCTGGTATAATTCCTGTGTGTATTCTTGCCACCTCTTCTTGATGTCCTCTGCTTCTGTGAGGTCCCTACCATTTTTGTCCTTTATCGTGTCCATCTTTGCACAAAATGTTCCTTTAATATCTCCATTTTTCTTGAACAGATCTCTGGTTTTTCCCTTTCTATTATTTTCCTCTATATCTTTGCACTGTTCCTTTAATAAGGCCCACTTGTCTCTCCTTGCTATTCTTCGGAAGTCAACATTCCATTTTCTGTAACTTTCCCTGTCTCCCTTGCATTTAGTTTCCTTTCTCTTCTTTGCTATTTGTAAGGCCTCATTGGACAGCCACTTTGCTTTCTTGCATTTCCTTTTCTTTGGGATGGTTTTTGTTGCTGCCTCCTGTACAGTCTTACAAGCAGAAAGTGAGGAGGAATTAAATAACCTCTTAATGAGGGTGAAAGAGGAGATCATTGCCACTGGTTCCATCATCTCCTGGCAAATGGAAGGCAAAGATATGGAGTCAGTGACAGATTTTACCTTCTTGGGCTCCATGGTCACTGCAGATGGTGACAGCAGCCACAAAATTAAAAGACGCCTGCTTCTTGGGAGGAAAGCGATGACACACCTCGACAGCATCTTAAAAAGCAGAGACATCATCTTGCCAACAAAAGTACAAATATTCAAAGCTATGGTTTTTCGTATAGTGATGTATGGAAGTGAGAGCTGGACCATAAAGAAAGCTGACTGCCGAAGAATTGATGCTTTTGAATTGTGGTGCTGGAGGAGGTTCTTGAGAGTCCCCTGGACTGCAAGGAGAACAAACTTATCCATTCTAAAAGAAATCAATGGAAGACAGGAGGGCCTGGCATGCTCTGGTTCATGGGGTCACGAAGAGTTGGACACGACTAAACAACAACAAAAGAAGGGTAAAACTTGTGATTAAATATATGTGAAAATGTCACAGATTGGATAGGGAGGGATTTGTGCATCCAGTTATTTTGATGCAACAGTAAGAATTTTTTGGGGAAAAATTTCTTTACCTTTCTAGAAACTGGTTTGTGAAACTGCTCATTCTATACTTGAGGAATAAAAATATTGGATACGGAAGAGATGGAATCCCCTGGATTCTGAAGATGAATGAAGATCTGTAGTTAGAAGCAAAATTACCCAGAAAGGACAAAGAGAATTGTTTCTGCCTAGGCAATAGAACATGATCTCTCTCTTTTTACCTCTCACTCATGGAAAATGAAGAAGAAACTAGCTCTTTGTGCTACTGGGAAGAACAGAAAGAGAATGAAAAGTTTCACTCCTACAGGATTACCGTATTTTTTTGCACCATAAGACACACTTTTTCCCCACAAAACAGGGGGGTGAAAAGTCTGTGCGTCTTATGGAGCGAAGAAAACAGATTATATTTTCCTGTTTTCTTCTCCTAAAAAATTGGTGCGTCTTATGGAAAGGTGCGTCTTATGGAGCGAAAAATACTTTGGTATCTCCAAGGCATTTGGAATGTGTGTTCGTTTATTAATTACATGGATTTTCCCCCACTCTGTGCTTAAACACTTTGACTTTCCAGGTATGATAGAATACAAAATAAATTTTAAAAAACAGAAGTTGTTTCCAACTCTGATGTAATACAAATACTCTAACCATGTGCAGTTTTGCTTCAAATCAAAGCATCATCACAACTGCAGGGCTTCTGCTATTCTGATGCCGAGCCTATTTATTTGGGAGTAAACACTGTCTTTTGTTGTACAGGGGAAAAAGCAATATTTCAGATATAAAAATCAAATAATGAACATTTTTATCCAGAATGTTACTTTTTGGGCTACAACTCCCAGAATTCTTAGCCAGTAGAATTGCTTTTCCAGCCTCTTCAATGGCTGCCTGGCTCCAACTTAGTCAAAAAGCATTCTTCAAAGTAAGAAAAGAAGGATCTGTTTTCATGGATCTAGGCAGGTTCGCTCTTACTCAGGTAGTAATACTGGGTTTGTTTCTCACTGCCTGCCATTGTCCCACAGGTTGGGGGGAAGGACTAGACTACAGTCCTTGGTGCTCAGGTCTAGCACTCGCTCCTTAATTTTGGGATCAGAGTTCATCCACCTTTTTGACTTTCTCTCCGATGCTATTTGGTTGCCTTTTCCTCAGCTCAGTGTAGGCCAAGGGCAAAACCATACTGAGCCAGAGGTTTGCATTAGAGTAGCATCACCTATTAGTCTGGACTTCTTTTTCTCCTCCATCTTTAGACTCCAATGTTCCTCCTTCCCTCTGGCCACATACCTGGCCCTTCTTTTACCAAACTCTGATCTTCACAACAAATAAGAGGGGTTGTAATTAGCTGTTTTGGCACCCAGGGTTCTCCTGGCCTCTTGGTTGAGCTTGGATCATGTGTGATTGGAGAGGATGAAAGAATGAAGAGGAAACTCTAGATTTGGGTATGTGATGACCAAAATCTTTCTATGCCGAACCTGCCTCTTTTGTGTTTCTTCTGCCTAGAGGAAGGTATTATATTCTTTCAGGCCAGGTATGTTTGCTGTCTTCCAGCATCAGTGCTTTTCCATCCTCTAAATGTTGGCACCATAGGCCCTGTGCTAATTGCAGCCCTGCAACCTGATTAAGAAGGTCAAGCTGAGAGAGAGAGACAGAGACAGAGAGAGACAGAGAGGGTGGCCTGATACTTCTAAGTGAATTCAAGGGTTCAGTGTGGACTTGCTTCTCCCAGTCCAGCAACTCTAACCTTGTAAACTCTGTTTAAAAACACATCTCCCACAGGACCAAGGGTTTGTAACATGAAGCAGGCAGGGTCAGGCCCTGTCACGTCCCTAGACAACCTTTCCCACTGAGACCTCTTAACCTCAATAATTAAGGAAGCAGCTTTTGCCATCTGAATTCTGGAATTCATTTTGTGTTATGTTAATTTTTTTTTTAGGTGCATGTTTTCCACAGTCTTTTCTTCTTCTCATCTTTCTGTTTTCACATTCTGACACATTCTTGCTCTCCTTCCTCTCCCACAATGCTCAGCTTTCCTTACCCTTTCTTGCCCTGCTCTAAAGTCTCCCCTCCCTTTTCTCAAACCTCCCTGCTCGCATACTTAGCAATCAGCAAACACTAGGCTGTGCAGTGAAAAATGAGTGCATCTTCTCTTCCAAAACTGATTCTGATAATTTGGGCATGTGCCTTCTTTGATAGCACCTCTGCATTTTTTAAGCCTCTAAATTCTTTGAGGGAAATTGTGATTTTTTTTTAAAAAAAGAAGTTACATATAAATCCCCTCTTATTTGACTTACTGATTGCAATGGTTATTCCAGTCTTTTTTCATTATGAGACCCATCCTTGGACTACAGTTCCCATTATTCCTAGCCAACATGTTATAATCCAGCACATCTGAAGGGTTTTAAGGGTGGGAAAGGTTGGTTTTAAGACATGACACATACATTGAAGAAATTACTCCTGTTCATTGGAACTACTAGAGTTGGGCAGAACAATGTTTCTGGCCCACAACTCCCAGAATTCTCTAAGTAGCTAAATATGTTAGCATGTCACTATGTGGCTTTGTTTCCCACCCCAGAAAAAAAAATCCTCCAGACACCCTTGGAAGGACCCACTCCTGTGATGTCACAAAGATCTGTCCTTTGATTTCAGACTTTGTCCCTGAAATTTTAAGGGAAAGGGTGGTGCTAGCCTGACAACCCTCCAGGTTCAATGTTTTAGCCTACCACATTAATTCTGGGATACTCTACTGCATTGCTCTGTGGCCTGTTTTGTATTCCATGCCCATAGCCTTTGAGCATGTTCAGTTCTGTTAGGGACTATATGCAGTGGGATCAGACAGGGTTTTAGATTGCACTTGGGAGTGCTGACAGCATAGTCTGGTTCACTCTGTTTGCTGGCAACCAATGTATTGCAGATCAGAAACCAGCCCAACCCTACTCCATCCCCTTTCCAGAATCTTTCTTTAGAACAGGTTGGTGCAATCAGGACTGGACAGAAGGGTTGCTTTGAAGAGTCCCTTTTAGATTGTGACTAGAGATGGGCACAGACCCAAAAATGAATGAACAGACCCAAGATGTTCATTAATGAGCAGACCCAAGATGTTCATTAAAAAATCACTGGTTCATTGGTTTTGGTTGGTTCGGGTTCATCCAAAATGGTGAGCTTGAACTAACCTGAACCAAGGACTCTTTGGGAGATTTCCTGAACTTTCTGGTTTGCTTTCCCCCTGCCCCCTCAGCTGCCTCTCTTCTCGTTGCCCTCATCACTTCCCTGCCTGGTCCGCTTGCCTCTTCCTCTTTGTCCTCTGCTGCTGCCACCATCTTCAGAGACAGTGGCCTGGCTTCCCTTCTGGCAGCCAGGCTGTCTGTCTCTCTGCATGTGCCCACATCTCCGTTATCAGAAGGGAAGCTGGGCCGCTGTCTCTTAAGATGGCAGGAGGAGGAGAAGAAGAGGAGGAGGAGACAGCAGAACCTAGGTAGGGACGCAATGGGGAAAGTGGGAAGGGGGTGGGCAGCAAGCTGTGGGGGGTAGTTCCCCTCCCCCATGCACAAACCTTTTTAAAAAACAAACTGGTAGTCATAAAACTACAAACCACCACAAACCACAATTTTTGTAGTTCATGCCCATCCTTAATTGTGACCCTAGGAGTGATCCTTTCTGGTGCAAGCTAGTGTGATTTTTGTAACCTCATCTGATTGTACCTAGAGTTTTCTTTCATGTTTCCCCCCACTTCCCAAATATTCACCGTATTTCAACAAACCTTACAGTTCTTCAGGCATCCTCCTCTTCTGTTTTTCACTTGCCCTGGCCTGTTTTTCTTGATCTTGTCTGCACTCTTGTAGCTGAGGTCAACATAGGCCATGTTGTAAAACTCTTAGTGGGGAAAGGGTGTTATTTGTGCAAAATGAAAAATGAGTATCTACCTGTGGAGTCAGGCTCCAAGAATTCAGTTCTCCACTGTGCGAAGAAAGACTCTGTGAGAGCAAGCTGCACTGTCCTGAAGTGGCACCAGAAACAGGGAATGGTAAGCAACTTCTGAATACTTTACATTTGGGAAGGCCTGGCAGGGTCATCATAAGTTGCAATCAACTTGACAGCTCATTGTCATTATTGTCCTTGTCATGTTGTCATCATCTCATCAGATATTACTTTGAGATACAGGCATTTTTAAATGGCTAAGAGTTTCCCCTTTACTAATCTTATTCTAACTTTAAATGCAGTTTGGCAAAAGTACAATTTAATGTAAATGTTCAGCATATCTTGAATAAGCTGAATATTTTCTTCTCATTCCTTTCCAATCGGAGATAGAATATCTCCAGCACTTTTTTGTCTTTAGACTTGGGAACTCTAACAATGATCTTCTGTTGCATCCAAATAAGTCCTCCGGGTTCTTCAGGTATGAAGGCCTTCTTCATATACTTATTTTCACATTAATTTTACCAATCTTTGACCAAAGTATTTTCCTAACTTTCTTCATTTTTATGTGTTTTATGATTTTGTGATCTTTATTCATTTGTTTTACCTTCATTGGTCACCCTCTTGATCCAACAAACTCTTTTTGTTGTTGTTTAGTCATTTAGTCATGTCCGACTCTTCGTGACCCCATGGACCAGAGCACGCCAGACCCTCCTGTCTTCCGCTGCCTCCCAGAGTTTGGTCAAATTCATGTTGGTAGCTTCAATGACATTGTCCAGCAATCTCATCCTCTGTCATCCCCTTCTCCTATTTCCTTCACATTTTCCCAACATCAGGGTCTTTTCAAGGGAGTGTTCTCTTCTCATGAGATGTCCAAAGTATTGGAGCCTCAGTTCAGGATCTGTCCTTCCAGTGAGCACTCAGGGTTGATTTCCTTCAAAATGGATAGGTTTGTTCTCTTTGTAGTCCAGAGGATTCTCAACAAACTCTTAGCATTGCTTAATAAATCCACATTTCAAATACTCATTTTTCATAGTTACAGTCTATGGCTGAAATCTAGTTGGTCTAATTCTGCCATGTAAATGGTGATGTTGTCTTCAGCTCACAAGGTTAATATTTATTTTATTTTAAATTAAAAATTTTAAAATTTCCTATTCCTCTCCTGTAAGGTTCCTATTCCTCCCACATGAGGATCCCTTTTGCCCTGGGGAAGCCTTTGGGGCCCTCAAGATTGTAGCAGGGGAGACTTTAACATTGGGAAATCAATGACAGTGGTCCAACCACTGGATCCGGACCACTGCCTGCAACCCGGCAGATAAACCCAATATTAAAGGGTATTAAAGGGTTATAATACCCCATTCCCCCTCCAAAGACTCTACCAGAACAAAAGAGGTCCTTCGGGAGACTCAAAACCTAAGGGGAGTGGTGAGGAAGTTTTAAATAATAAAGATTATTGTTCGCTGTGTGATAATATCATCACCATTTATGCTTAATGGAGTTGTACAACAGAATTTCAGCCCATGATTCCATGCCATACAGTAGAACCAAGAATACATAAGCCCCATGGCGTAGTACTTGAAATGCAGTATTGCAGTCAAGCCTCTGCTGGTGACCTGAATTCAATCCCCATGGGCTCAGGTAGCTTACTTTAGCTTTACTTTAGAAAGCTAAAGTTAACTTTTTGTTGTATGTTATATATTTTGTATGGAGGAAGCTGCTCCAGGCCATGTTCATTCTGACCTTTCCTGCATAGCCTTTCTCCTGCAAAATTTAAGCTGAGTATAAACCACTTAAACTTATATATTACTAAAGGGTCCCCCACCTCCCCATCTCCATTATAATATCTGATTGAGAATCATTCTTCTGGATTGAACACATATGGAAAGATGTGAACAGAACTAATTAACCAAAAATCAAAGTGAGACCTAGTTCAGTCTCCCAGCTGGTTTGCTTTTATGAATAAAAAGCAGTCCAGTGCTTCACCCTTCTTCACTGTCTGCAAAATAAACGTAACAATGCTCAAACGATCCTTTGATTATAGAAAAATCAAACTTCTTGAATGATCTGGATTTTAAAGTTACATTTTACTACTGCTCCCGCACTGGCTGGAGCAATTGATAGAACCAGTTTAATTTTAAAAAAAAAAAAACAATTTGCAGTGGATGGTCTGAATCTTATTTCCCTTTGCTGGCTGTTTGTTGATTTGCACATCAATGGCATCCCAGAGTTTCTGTCAATACCCACAGATTTCTTTGAGACTTTTCTGTACATAAGCCCTGGGGAAGTTTCAAGTGGTTGAATTTAGGTTACTTAATTACCTCCTTCTGCTGCAATTGCTGATTGACTGATAACATTATTTCAATCTATATTCCATTAATAACTATATGCCATTACTAGAGATGGGCACAAGGTAGTTGGACCAATGGCCCAACAAATGTTCTGTGGTTTGGTGTCCTGTGTCCTCCAGTTGCAGTTTGGCACCCTGGCCCCTCCAGTGGTACTTCAATGAAGGAGAGTCCACCACCCTATGAGGGAGTCTATTCCGCTGTGGAACAGCTAATACTATCAGTAAGTTCACTGTAACTGTGGCGTCTGCCCGGGTCATGAATATTCATATGCTATCTGCATGGACCAATGAGAGTGCTGGAGAGGCGGAGGCACAAGATATAAGAGTCTCTGCAGCAGGAGGGGGAGTTTAGATGGGAGTTTTGAAAGGATTGGGATTGGAGAGTTGGAGATTAGATTGAGAGTTTTAGATTAGAGTATTTGTGTTTTAGAGAATTGAGAGACTGTAGTTTTAGGGTTTGAGAGACTGGAGTTTGGGGTGGACAGAAAGAGGGTTGGTGGTTGAGGGTGTATGAAGTGGGATGTCTTGTTAAATGTTAAAGACGTTGATTGTACCTTCATCCCCTGTAATAATAAACAACTTCTGTTTGGTTCTTTTTTAAATGACACATTGCCTGGACCTCTGTGATTAATAATAAACAATGTTGATGCAATCAACTAGTGGCAGTGACATGTAGCTTGTGCCCTGTGATTGGTGAAACAACAAAGGACAGGCAGAGACGTGACTAATGTTTACATGAAATATCATTTCTTATAATTTTAATCCTTTAGTAAGAGTACTGTCCTATGGACCTAGAGAAAGCAAGCTTGCTCCAGCTTCCACTTGATTTTAAAGATGGCTATCCTATCACCCTCTCAGTCTTCTCTTGGCCAAGTTAACTCACTCCTTCTGCCATCCTTCATAAGGAATAGTTTCCAAACCTTATACCATCTTGGTTGTCCTCCTCTGGACATGTTCCACATATACTTTCAAAAGTATGGTGCCCCAAACTGGACATAGTATTCCCAGGGAGATCTGGGCAAAGCACTAGAGTCTGTTTTTCTTGATATTTTTGTGTGGAAACTGTTCACAGACATCAGGAAGACACTGAGAAGAATAAAAACAGAGACAAAAAACAACAACAACTAGTATCCCTTGCCTAGTCTTGCCCATAGGTGAAGAACCTCTTTGGATCTGAAAAAGAAGATGCCTTGTAAATGTATTTCATTGTTTCAAGACAACTTAAATGGAAGAGAACAAAGAAGTTAGTGAGTACGGATAGGACTTTTGGGTTGACTTGGATAGGAAAAAAACACAAAATAGGCACTAGCTTTTGTTTTCAGAGTCTTCCATGTCTTTATGAAAGTGGATGTCCAAAATATGATAGCTTTGGTATTCCAAAAGAAAAACAACGAAACTATTGTATGTCATTTGGATTTCCTCACTTGGAAGGTTATAGTCAAATGTTTATGATGAGATATGATGAATCTGATGAGTCTTCTCTTTCTTATCTGTACTGTTGCCTCCTGATGATGCTGACTGGGATCTGATGTGTCACGAAGTGCCTCCTGCATATGTGTGTGTTGATGTTTATTTCTCAAGCACTGTTGTTATGTTGCCTGCTTTTTGGGGAAGATGACTGTCTGTTGCATTTACCCCGATTTGGTGGTGGTGGGGTGTCTTTGAAGATTCTGTGGGGCTTAACTCAGTCTAGTACCATAGAGCAGTAGTCTCCAACCCTGGGCCTCCAGATGTTATTAAACTACAACTCCCAGAAGCCTTCACCGCCACCTCTGCTGGCCAGGATTTCTGGAAGCTGAAGTCCAAGAACATCTGGAGGCCCAAGGTTGGGGACTACTGCCATAGAACCAAATAAGGAACACTGAAATGAAAGGACTTGAAAGATTTGGGCCTTTGGGAGTTTGCCCAAAGGACTTTCTTTTCGTATTGATGTCATAGTGTTGCACTATTTAAAATTGCAGATGTATATGAAATATAGGTAATGAAAAACAAATATAATGTTGAAATTATTAGACTATTTTTGACTAGAAGTGGGCTATTTCATTCGCATCATCTCAGCCATTTACTGGATCTTCTTTTGTACATATGGTAGGGGCATAAATGGCGTGCATATAAGTGTGGTATTGATTGAATTTCTCCAGAGACATAGAAAATTTGTCCTGTATCCAAGTAGCCCCATTTTACTTGATTATTCTTTGATCTTCTTTCTTTTGAAGTCTATTAAGTGATTTCCAGATGGTCCAGCTAGAGTTTTGTCCTGTTAGGATCAGGACCTGAGAATGAAAGAGGCAGCCCATGAAAGAAGCAAAAATATTCTTTCTGCTCATGCCTGTTAGTATTCTTTACATCCCTTTCCTGATCTCCATAAAAGAGCACCAAAAAGGAATTTCTTTGTACTCACTGGCTTCCAGAACATGACAAGGAAATATGTATTTTGCCATCTACCCCTACTTTTGACTCTCCTTTTGTCAGTTGTTCTCCCTCCAGCTTCTTCTAAAGGCCTTCACTGGCCTTGCCCAAGATTCATGACTCAGACTCACTGTGCAATGAAAATTCTGATATAGCTAGTAGGCCTATAGTTAGCAATGATCTCATGTTTCAAATCAGCAAAATATCTTTCTGGAAAAGAGGTTGCATAGTTTGTCTTAGATTTTATGGGTTTACTAGCCTTCCATAAGAGACAAGACACTTAATTGAATTACGTGTTCACTAATTTGATACGCTCACCCTTGTGGTTTCTCCTGATCCAGCTGCAAATTATTTCAAGCTGGCTTCTCTGCCATGACCATCCTGCTGTCATGGAAAACTGTAAACTATGTGCAACCTTCCACCCAGTTTGTCTTCTTTGCTGTTTTTTCCCCAAAAAATATTTCTTTTTAAAAATGCCTCCATTAAATTTCCAGCTTTGCTGATTCAAAAAATGAAGGGCTGGGCCCAAGATAGTTGCTGCTTGTGGCCTTTCCCCACTGCATGTAGAGAAGCTGACCAGAGAGGTGGCAAAATTGTATTTTAATCCTGACTGGCCCCCTCCACAGCACTTGAGGGCACTCGTGTTGCTTAGGGGCTCTCAGGGCAGGTCCTGTGGCACGCACAGCTTTCTCCCCCAGTGTTTTCTTGCCACCCCAGCATCTGATCCTGTAGGTAACTGCCTCATTCTGTTTCAAGGTAGGGCTAACCCTAGGAAACCAGTCTCTCTTTACATCTGCCGAGGAAACTTCTAAGAGAATACATGGACGTCATCTTATTATATTTTTCACACATGGAGGCATCAACCATTATATTTTGTAGTCCTTCATGCAATGGAACTTAGGCCCTTATATTTGATCTAGTATAGCTTTTCTTTCTGGGAGGTAGTGGAGGACAGGAGGGCCAGGCATGCTTTGATCCATGGGGTCACGAAGAGTCTGACACAACTTAAGGACTAAACAAAGCTTTTCTTATGTTTTTAACCTACCTTATATTCTTGACTTGGACACCACATAACACTTAAGTCAACCTGAACTGCTGGACAGATCAGTGGTTTAGGCATCTAGCGGTGGAGCCAGATGTTGAGAGTTCAGTTCCCCACTGTGCCTCTTTGACAGGGGCAGGACTCGGCCATTCATAGGCTCCCTTGCAGATCTGCAGTTCTAAGATGATGATGATGAATATAATTAAGAGCTAAAGTACTTATAAAAGAAAACATGTATCTCCTGTTATTTTGTTTTCCCTGTGCCTGATCATTCAGCCTTCTAAACGAAGCCTTTCTTTGCTTCCTAGTGCCCAGTCACAAAATAAAAGCAGGCTACTCTACAATAGTGAAGGGGGGAGGGATCAACTTGTGCTAGGAGATCTTTGATCTCAGAAGGAAGCTATCAAGGCTTGAAGTCTTATATTTGGAAAGGCACGTATTGCCGGACTTAATTTTGTTTTGGCAATCAAGTTGCCATTATCGTTACTCTGATTGAACAAGTAGTTTGCTGTGTTGAGTTATTAACATGTGTTTTCAATATCAAAAGGCCGGTAATATATAGGGGAACTCTCTGGTTCCCTCTCATGGCCAATTCTGATACAGTATTGTGCTTTTAAAAATAACCCTATTAAAATGACAAAACCACAGCATATTCCCCTTATTGCTTAGCACTGATGCAAGAATAGCTTAAAACCTAGAAAATCCCTGTCAAAATGCCTTAAAATGCCATTTAAATGTAGCTTTTGAAAATAACTAGTTAACTAAGTAAATGAGATGCTCCTTGTTACAAAGCAACTTAAATAACTCAGTTGTTTCTTGTTACACCTTAAAAGCTACTTAGTTACATTGCTTTTATTCAAAAGTAACTATTTGTTACCAGTTACTTCCAAGCGGTAGGCGCTCCATATTTAATGGTAGGCTAACTTTAATGCCTAGTTTGACCTAAGCCTGTGGCATTGTTCTGAACTCATTTTCACATTAGAGGGAAATGCAGACTTCATGGCTTCATCATTAGGCCCGATCTATGGCCTGCCTCCCCCTGCTTCCCACCATCTTCTATTTGCATCCTGATGAAGAGTTCTGGAGAGCTTGAAAACTTACTATGTTGTGACATTTCACTTGGTTCTAATGAAGGTATTGTCGGATTGGAGAAACCACAAGAATGTGAGTTTCCCGCAGGTGAAAAGGCCCTAGACCATCGCTCTAGATTATACAATGGCTCCTATTGAGCGTATGGATGTGTGAACATTGGACCCAACAATTGCCAAGTTGCTCAGTGAATATTTCTGGTTGGGTTGTTAAAACCACAGGAGGAGATGGCTTCTCAGGGAAGAGAGCTGGTACATTAGCTCTATATTTGTTTTGCTATGAGCAGGTCAGATGAGCAGGTCTGAGAGAAGAGTTATTCAATCAACATTTCTCCCTCGTTTCTTCTGTGAAAACAGTTGGCTTAATGGAGAGGAGCTGACCTTTTCTGTTTGCATTCCACAGAGTGTGACACACTTGCCAAAATCTATTCTCGGTGTGAGGAGAGAATTCTGATACCATCAATTACTGTGAATCCAAAAAGGGATTGATGCTTAAACAATTAAGCTATAGGGAGAAAGTTTAACTGGACAAGGAGACAAACTTCCTTGGAGTCTCATTTCATAATACTAGTATGGGGGGGGGGCTGTCACATAATGAAATCAGTGAACAGAAGGCTCAGAAGGTGAGCCAGTGTAGTGCAGTGTAGTGTAGTGGATAGAGTGTCAAGTTAAGATGCAGGGCACCTGACTTCAAATCCCAGGCTGGCCATGGAAACTCATTGGGGGCAGCAATGGTAAAACAATTTCTTAAATATCTCCCTTACCTCAGAAACCATACTAGGATTCTCTGTAAGTCAGATATATCAGCCTCAGAATACCAGGGAAAATCCTGTGTGTGTGTGTGTGTGTGTGTGTGTGTGTGTGTGTGTGTGTGTGCGTGTGCGTGTGTGTGTGTGTGTGTGCGTGTGCGTGTAGCGACCCTAATAGGTCTTTCAAGGAAAGTGAAATGTTTAAGTGGTTCTACCAGTTCCACTCTCCCAGTGAGTTTCCATGAATGAACAGGAATTTGAACCCTGTTCTCCAGAGTCCTGGTCCATCATTCTATCCACTACACTAGTGGTTCTTAACCTTAGGTTACTCAGGTGTTTTTGGACTGCAACTCCCAGAAGCCTTCACCACCAGCTGTGCTGGCCGGGGTTTCTGGGAGATGCAGTTCAAAAACACCTGAGTAACCAAGGTTAAGAACCACTGCACTACACCATACTGGGAATCATTATTAGGCATACAACTCATTATTAACTAGTTAACTTAAAGTTTTTTTTAAAGAGATGACTAAAAAAAGGACATCTGTAAGGACAGAACTAAGTATTCTGATAACCCTGTAGCAGTTTTCCACCAAGTTCTGGAAGGTGTGGTAGCGAAAGCATGTTGGTTCATGCTGCTACACATCTTCCATTTCCCCAGCTTCATTTCTACAGTGTGAGCTTGCATTCCCACATCAGAGTTCTTCACCATAGAGAGAGAAAAATAGGGTGTTAGAATCCTTCAGGGTAGCTCTATAAGTACCCCCACCCCCTGCATTCATTATTTTTAATTTTTAAAAGGAAAATCTTCATTGATGCCTAGAGAGCATCACAGTGTTTTCTGTACAAAGTGTTGGGGGAAAGGACAGGTAAATCCACATTCTTAACCTCCTCATACATATATATTCTTTGGCTATCTACTGTAATGTAATATAAAGCATTTTCTTGGCAATGGATGGATTGCAAGATAACTATTCTATGACATCAATAGAAAGGGATATTGTCAAAGGAAACGATGAAATTGAACCATGAGATAGTGGGGGACTTTACCAACACACATGTAATTGCTCATTGAAATATAACCACAGGCTTCCTTTGTAAATCTGGTTGTATGTTTACACATTACAAATACACTGATACACTGTTCGACTTTAAATGTTGTAAGAGCAGAAATTAGTGGGTTTCTTTGAACATCTGCTTTCAGCCTGTTGCAATAAAAAACATCAGAAGCTGTTGGGGCCACTTAAACACAAACTTGTTATAGCTTATGCTCAATTTACAGATGGATTTGATCTGGATGAAGAAGGAGTGGAAAAAACACTGATGATTTTAAGATGACATCAAGTGCCAGAAAATACAGCGACTTGAAAAGAGGGTTAAAAAAGAGAATTAAAAAAAGGAGGGTTAAAAAAGAGAGTGCAAAAGCAGGATTACATTTGGACATTAAGGGAAGAAGAAGAAGAAGAAAAGGACTACAGAAGAAGTCAGAGCTTTAACATTGACAATGAAGAAATCACAGTTGCTAAAGGTTTTCTATATCTTGGTTCAGTCATCAATCAAATGGAGATAGAAGTCAAGAAAATCCTAAGAAGATCATACAGTATTGTTACATATGGACGTGAAAACTTTACAGTGAAAAAAGCTGTGAAGAAAGAAAATTGATCCTTTTGAAATTTGATGTTGGAGGATGCTTTATGGATAACATTTTCTTGCTAGAACAATGAATAACGGGGTTCTAAATCAAATCAAGCTTGAACACTCACTAGAAGAGAGTTGTTATATCCACTGAGGAAGTCACGATATTCACCAAATTGTCTGGCTTTTAAAGGGGAGTAGAGATTCATGGGATATCCCTGCCGATGATGTAAGAAACAAAAGATGAGTTCCTTCCTATCTCTCATTCAAGGGATGCGAAGTGGAGAGACACCTTTCATGTTGTTTTCTGAGTACTAGTTCTGTTGTCACCACATCATCCTTTTAAACATGCTAGGTCTAGGTTAGGAAGAAACTCTACTTCTGTCCAAGAAAACAAAAGATGTTTTTAATAAACTTTACATATTAGGTAAAACAGAAGTTTTAAATTCAGATGGGATTTGTAGTACTTGCAAATGTAGCTTTGAATTGAAGCTGTCTGTCTGTAACATTAAAACATTGCTGAAATTGACAGAAGGGAAAACCACACATGTTCTGAATTTGAAAACAGGAAATCATTTGAAGGCACAGGAAATCGCAAAAGAAGTCATATAAGGTTTTAAAGTACTAAGAAGAAAGCAGTTTTTTTCAGCATCTGAAAATATATAAGGAGGGATAATTGAGAAAAACTCTGTCTTTTGCATTGAGATAAAATGCTTTGTGTGAAATGCCGCCAGTGAGAGACTCTCAATAAATGTATTAGAAGTGCAGTTGTCACCTTTGTTTAATTAACTTCCATGACATTTCGGAGGCTCCTTTGGGATAGTGACACTCCCCTGTTGGTGTGCTTACAGCAGTGGCTCATGCACTGAGCAGAGAAAGTTCACCCCAAAATTTCAGGGGAGACCGCCTTCCAGTTGGGTTCACGGGCCACTGTTTTCAGAGACGATTAGCTCCTTCCTGATTATAGGAAGCCTCACTCTGATTTATGACCCCCTCCAATACCTCTTCTAGTAACACAAAAGAATGGGGCACACGGGATAGCAATCCTATCTGGCCAGAATCTGGAGGACTATATTAAATTTTTAGACCTAACTGAAGGACTATATCTTCCTATATGAGCCTTATCTGCATTTAAGATTGTCAGAGGAGGTCCTCCTCTCAGTCCCATTGCTGGTGTAGGCATGGCTGATGGGACACAAGAGAGGGCCTTCTCTGTGGCAGCCCCCATAGGTTATGGAATGTTTTCCCTCACGAGATCAGGTCGGTCCCTCCCCTTTTATCCTCCTGCTGACAGGTGAGGACCCATTTCTTCAGGCAGGCTTTAATAATCATGACTGAGTCACTGAATGCCTTTCAAAAATTAAGGTTGTTTTAAATGTTTACTTGCTTTTAATTATTCAGTCTTGTTTGAATCAGCGTGTAGTTCAATTGTTTTTTAATGTTTAACTTATTATGTTTTTAATTCTATTCTTTTTAATTTTGTGAGCCGGCTCAGGTCCACTTATTGGAAGAAAGGCAGCCTATAAATAAATAAAGTCAAATCAATTAACAATGCAACTTCAGTAAGTGTTGACTTTAAACGTTGAAGTCCTTCAGTGGGCCTGCCTTTCTTAGGAATCCCAGTTGCATTTAGCTCTCAGTATTTTAAGATTCCACTCAGGGAAGACACAAACAGGAAAAGAAGCATTAAAAGAAAGTAAATAAGCCATTTTCTCACTTTTCCTCGATGGATATAGCCACCAAGATAAATTCAGTAATTCAAACTGCTGGATAGCTGAGTGGTTTCAGTGGAGCCAGAGGTGGGGAGTTCAATTCCCCACTGGGCCTCTTTGACAGGGGCCGGACTTGATGTTCTATAGGCTCCCTTCCAGCCCTGCAATTCTAAGATTAAGATTAAAAGCAGAGTATCTTCAGGAGGCACTTTTCCAGTGCAGGATCAAAGCTTGTGGCATGTTTTAAAAAAGTGATACATGACTTTAAAAACAAGCATAGCAATGCTATACTCATTATTCATAGTGTAAGAGTACTTTTATTTATTATGAGGATATATTTAAAAATAGAAACCAACCAGTGTTTTAGAAATCAAAAATAGCCATATAGTACAGAAAGTACAGCTATTACTAATTATTACATTGCTTCACAAGTCAGACACAATTATATCCTTGTTAATCCAAAAGTTGTGTGTAATAGGTAGTGTCAACACATGTAATTTAGAACTCTCAAGTTCAATGTAGGAGTCATGGAAAGCAACAGAATATGACCCGGGTTCTGTTTGTGTGCAGGATGGCAATACAGAGTGTTGTCTTCAAAGCATGGAAATCATGAAGTAGAAACTCTTAAGCAACAGGTTAGAAATAATCAGTATTTCAGATTACTTGCTTTCTTCGCTCACAAATTAGATTTTATATAGGAGAACTTCATTTTTGTGTGTTGTGCAACTGTAACTTTTCAGGTGCATTTGTAGCTGGGAGGGTCTCACAAAGCACTGGAGGAAGAATAGCACATGGCCTGAGGGTTTGCTTGTGCCAGGGAAGCCATTATGGACAAAACTCTGTGCTACCGGTCTCTCTGTTACTAGGAGAAGAAAGAAGCAGAAAGTGACCTTAGAAGAAGAAGAAGGAAGAAAGTGAGTTTGACAGCAGCAAGCTATACATAGATCTAAAGAAGACAAGAGGAAGAAAGCACACATTAAGCAATCTATCCCTTGGATCCTCCACCCATTTGTTTAAATCATTTGCTATATGACTTGATCCTCTATTTGTACTAGAAAGAAAATATATACGTATCGCGCTATTGGCTGGTGGTGTGTAATATTGAAATACATATATAATTTTTAATATATATATTAAAAAGTAACTTTGCTACCTCATGTCTTAAAAGTAACTAGATAGATAGATATAGATATAGATAGTTACTTTATAGTAACTATAGTAACTATAGTTATATAGTTACTTTTAAGACATGAGGTAGCAAAGTTACTTTTTAAAAAAACAATGTGAAATAACTACTCTTTAGAATCTTTCGAAGATAACCGTAGTGAATTAATTTTAAAAAGAAGCTTTCCAACCTCTTAACATCTCTTCTTGTTAGGCAAGATTGATCAGCTCTTCAAAACAAGTATCTATGAAAAGCTGAGGCCATGAAACTCAGGCAGCATTATGTTATGGATGGTCAAGGGATACCTGCTAGCCATGACAGGATTTGAATGGAAGTCTGGAGGCAGCTTTACTTCATAGTACCTGATGGTTGGAACAGGCAAGAGAGAAGGGTCACTGAGATTTCTAAAGTCACTGCCAGATAGGCTCCAACATTTAAAGACACTAGCATTTCCTATTTTGTGAAAAATCTGAATGCCAAATGAAAAAGTGAAAGTGGGCACAGTTCACTGGCTAACTCTAGCAATCTGGACTCCCTTTCATGAGGTGGGAAGCCTGGGTAACTAAAAAAAGCTGGACAAAGTATCAGAAACCCTAGAAAGTGAAATGATGAGATCTAAAGGTTGCTGAGGAGTGGGATCTTACATTTTGAAATGGGGCTGGATTGGGTATCATGCCAGATATGTTACTCAGCAGAACTGCAGCCAAATTGCATATTTTCACTTTGTGTAGGGTATACATTCAGCATCAACAGATAATGAATTCTGGAGATGCTGATCTCGTGCCTATTATATTGATACCTTTGGAAAATAAATTTGAAGTCTCTGGTATTGCAAAGGTAAGGGTTGTTTCATGATGGTACACCATTCTGGCTTCAGGCAAAGATCATCCTGATAAAGGTTAGAATGAAAAATGAGACATGCACAGAATACATGTCTTATTTTTATTTTTCTTCTCCCTTCTAGTAGAGTTCTGCGCTCGAAAGCCGTACTTCCGCAAAACTCCAGCAGCAACCACAACACCACTAATAAAGCTGTAGCCTCTAGATTTGCCCTGCTCAAACTTTGTTATCATCTTTATTGCATTTGAGCTTTAGTGGCATCGAATGCTGCATCTCAATATTGTACTCTCTCTTTTTTTTTTTCCAAAAAAGCACATAGCTCGTGCAGTGATTTTTATTGGATATCTGTGTGAAATGAAAAGGCAGAAGTGTCAAGCGTGTCAAAAGGGGAATCTCAGGCAGGTCAAAGGACAGACGGGAAAATGAAACATGACCTGAAAATATATTATTTTCTATGATATATAATTGTTCAGGTCCTGTAGCGCTGGACACTTTTTGCTGCTGTTAACCGAGTCTGTTTCAATGCCAGAGTAGACTCCTTACCTTGAAAAGATTCTTCAAAAGGAGGAGGTCACTTTTCTGTGTTTATGCAGCTGATCTTTGGAACAGCCCTACGAGATAGCAGCCTCAGAATCTCACAAATGACTGAGGATTTGAACACCGCTCTCCAAAATATAACATCTGATAGAACTAGAGATTAGTAGTGCAGGCATAACTAGAAGCCAACATGGATTTGTCAAGAACAAATCCTGCCAGACTAACCTTTTCTCTCTCTCTCTCTTTTTTTGATCAGGTAACTTTTCTGGTAGATGGTGGGAATGCTGTAAATGAAATATATCTTGACTTCAGCAAGGCCTTTGACAAAGTGCCCCATGATGTTCTGTTTAGCAGCTAACTAGATATAGGTTGGACAGAACAACTGTCAGGTGGATACACAGTTGATTACAGAACAATACTCAGAGATGCTTATCAATGGCTCCTACTGAGACTGGGAGGAGGTAACAAGTGGGGTACCACAAGACTCATTCCTGGGCCCAGTGTACTTCATTTTTATGAATGACTTGGATGATGGAGTGAAGGGAATATGTATCAAATTTATGGATGACATAAAATTGGGTGGAATAGCTGAAACGTTGGAAGACAGAAACAAAATTTAAAATGATTCATATAGGGTTGAGTTCTGGGCTGAAAACAAAAGAATGAAATTTAATAGGAATAAGTGCAAAGTTCTATGCCTAGGGAAGGAAAACCAAATGCAAAGTTAAAAGACGAGGGATACTTGGCTCAGTAAAACTACAAGTGAAAAAGATACTGGAATTTTTGTAGATCACAAGCTGAATATGGGCCAACAGGTGTGATGTGGCTGCAAAAAAGGCCAATGCTATTTTAGGCTGTATTAACAGAGGTACAATATCCAAATTTCGTGAGGTACTAGTCCCTCTCTATTTAGCACTGGTTAGGCCACATCTTGGGCACTTTGTCCAGTTCTGGACACTGAACTTTGAGAAGGATGCCAACAATCTGGAGCAACTTGAGAGCAAAGAGGATGATCAGGGGGCTGGGAACCAAGCCTTATGAGGAAAGACTGAAAGAACTGGGAAGGTTTAGCCTTGAGAAAAGAAGACAGAGGGGAGATATTACAGCACTTTTCAAGTACGTGAAAGGCTGTCATACAGAGCAGGGGCAGGATCTGTTCTCGCTCATCCCAGAGTGCAGGACATGTAATAATGCGCTTAAGCTGCAGGACGTTATGAAATACATAGAAGAACAGAGGGAAACGTCATATTGGGTCCTGTATCCAATTATGTTGTTCTACTAGCTGAACATCTGTAACAGTTGCAAATTTTCAGAATTACCACAAAAGAAGTGTCCAGTACAGTCTCATGCAAACGGATATGCAAGTGGCTGTATAAACAGTGTTGTAAGAGGTTGCACAAGTGGATGCTTGGACAACTGCATGTAGGGATGTATGATCTTGCACAACCACACTAGCAGTGATAAGTCTTGTTGGATTTTGAACCAGATGTCTAGAAAGAAACTCTATACCACCCATTCTGCTTTTGTCTTGCTGCCCACATCCTCCCCAAAATGGCAGCATAGAGGAACAATTCTGGATGGAGGAAGGAATTGTTACACTCTTATTGTACTAGCATTTCCACATTTTGGGACTGGGCAAAATGCTCATAGTGGGTCCCCCATCTCTCATTGTTGCCAATGTTCATTCATCCTCTACCCTTGTGCTCCCCAAGACAAACTGGGTCCATCATCTAGAAAAAGGGAGGAGGAGGCATGGAGAGAATGCTGGCTCTTCTTTTAGTGCCTCTCCAGATTCTTTCATTCAGGGCCAAACTATACATGGCATTAGATGAACTTCATATTGGTTTGATTTTGTTGTTATTTACTTGAACATAAGTGATTCAGCTTAGGAACATTGCACATAGGGATGGAGAGGTCTAATCCTTTCTTACCCAGCCATGTCCCTTCTCCATTCAAGGGGGGGGGGGATGTCAGGCTACATGTGACATGGAATGTTTTGCTTGATCCCATGTTGCAGTGGCAAAATGGAAAAGGAGCAGCAACAGAGGCAGGAGTTTCATGGATTGTGAGGGCGCCCTCTTCTGGGGTTCGTACTCTTTGCAGATGATTTAAAGCACTAACTTCCATTACCAAACACTGGTCAGATCAAAGATGTTTTTCTCTAGTCATTACTTGTCATTTTAGTCATAACGGAATTCTACATGACTGAGCCATGTCACTGATGTTACTGATTACACCATTGTTGCCATGTTGTCAAGGCGCCAAGGTCTGGGGAATATACTGTAGCTGCTTAACTCAAATTCCAAATTGGGCTTTTAAAACCTTTTTTTTAAAAAAAAATATATATATTATTATTACAAAAAATACAAATAAAGAGAACAGACAAAGACAAAGAAAAATACAACTATTTAAAACTCTAAATACATAACATAATATGCACCCCTCCACCCCCAGGATATAATCAAAGTTTGATCCTTTTGAAATATCTTTTCTCTCCAAAAGTATAATGACTCTTGGTCTGGAGTATTTCCTTTGCCTTGCTCAAACAGATATTCTAAAAATACATTCCATATAGCTTTAAAACAGGTTACTTTCAATATACCTTTCCTGAATTGTAATTCACATGCCAATTTATCAGTAATAGCAATCCTCCACATTTCCTTATATGGTAAACTGATTGTTTATGTTCCGGTTTCTTGAAAATATCAGTCTTACTACTGTTACCATAATAGCAATTATTTCTGTTTTTTCTCAATCTGTATTGGTGCTTTTAAACATGTTTAACAAAACAATCCTTATTAGCTTTTTTAAAAAACAAACATACTGCGACTCGTGGCGCAGTGGTTAAACCGCTGTACTGCAGCCAAAACTGTGCTCACGACCTGGGGTTCAATCCGAGGTAGCGGCTCAAGGTTGACTCAGCCTTCTATCCTTCCGAGGTCGGTAAAATGAGTACCCAGCTTGCTGGGGGGGGGGCAATGTGTAGCCTGCATAATTAACTTGTAAACCGCTCAGAGAGTGCTTGAAGCGCTATGGGATATAAGCAGCACGCTTTGCTTTGCTTTTGCTTTTGAATGTGAATCTTGAGTGCTGGAAAGTTTGTTTTGCTTCTGCAACATGAATGTTGTTGCCGCAGAACTACTCTTTCTAAAGTAAAACTGAAATTGGCATTTGAAGTTTAAGCATAAAATATCCCAATTTAACGTTTCTGTCAAAGTTTCAGGTCTGCATTTAAAAGTTTCTTCAGAATCATGTACATCTCCATCTCAATAATCTCCACCTCAAAGATTATTGCTTTGCCATGCATAATTCTCTGAAATGGGGAGGGGAGAATGAACACTTTTATAGCAACAGAATTCAGCTGGCACAATATTTCATGCCCTGATTCTTGTGCAAGGGTTAACTTGGCCAGTTTATTTCTTGGTTAACATATTTTAATATGGAAAGATCTCCCTCTGGTGGTGAAGAAACAGCTTCCGCCTCCTACTGTACAGCAACTTTGCTTAGCAGCCCGATTCACAGAAGGCAATCCTGCACACACTCTCTATGTTGCAGGTCACAAAGCAACTGTGAATAAGACCAGTATGTTTTCAGCGAAGGAAAACATATGCAATGTGTCAAATGTGTAAATGATGATGGCATCATTTACCCATCTTCAACAGTAGTTAAGGAAAGGAATCAAGCAGATCTAAACTGGGTCCATAGGGTGGGAGAAGGAATTTAAGCTATATTTCCTTTATATTTCTGGAAGACGTTTTTACTTGCATTCATAGGGCAAACATGCATTCACAGGACAAACAGCTGTAGGGGACAATTTCATTGGCTAAGTGGGACAGAAGGAATGCATTTCCTTTTCCATGTCTCTCTTGAGCAGCTTTTAAAAGTTACTGTTTGGACTCTTAGTCACCTTTGGGACTATGATTCCTCTTCTTTGCCTAGGATATAGATGCAAGCTTGAACACACAGTCAACTGGTGGGTCTTAGTGGAACTGCAAGATGCCCCTATCCATTCCAGAGAAAGTAGAGATCAGAACAATTTGTATGCCATCCTGGATTCCTTGGAGAAAAGGCAGGTTAAAAACAGTCAGTGGCTGGCATCACCAGCATGAAATACCTTTCCATCATGGAAGATGCCATTCTTCTTCTCTGCCCCTTTTCTGATTTGTGAACAAATGTGTGGGAGCAGTGGGAGCCACAGCATGGAAGGAAGAAGTCCTTTAAAATAAATCACAGCCATTGAATTATGTTACTAGCAAGGGGAGATTTTTAATAATAAAAGACTTCTTCCTCCTGTCCTGTGACTCCCAGAGCTACCATTTGATGAAAGGGATCATTCACAAATCAAAAAAGACACGGGAGAGAAAGGGGAAGTCGTACATTATTGAAAAATCTCTTTCTGCTGGTGACATCATCACACTTTCTCAACCAGAGCTATGCCAACAGAATTTCAGCCAGGAAGTGTGTAGAAAACAACAACTCCATTATCCTTTCTTGCACTGAAAAAGGATACAGCTTTGTGTGCCTTGGGCCCGTGTTGTATGTGACAATAAATATAGTGCTTGTGTCCTTCCGTTTTGGTACTCAAAACTCAATTTCAGTTAATAATGGCTGTCTCCCGTTTATTGCAAGGGAAGCCATTCGTTCTGTCACCCTGTTCTCTAGCCATTAGTGCAATCCCTTGCAGCAAGAAGTTCTTCCTTCTATGGAAGCAATCTAACTTTTGCATCTTATTTATCGATCACTTCTAGTAACAAGGTAGGAAAAAGAAAACCACTCTGTGTATTGTGAAAATTGGCTACAGAAGAGAAGAACCATCTCATCAAACATTTTCCATAGAAAATGACCTTGACAAACTTGGATTTTGAAAGGAGAATCAATAAGAAAAGGGACGAAAGAAAGCAAGGCGCTTGGGTGCACAGTGCAACACATCTGTGTACAGCCGTATGTTTATTTATTCCTTTTGTAACGTTGCAAGATGGTTTTTAGATTACAATGGTCCAGGAGAGAGCAGACGAAGTGAATCTCTTTAGTTGCAGGTAATCACATCCCTGGAGAATGATGTCATGAAAAACAATGTACCTGTTACATCTTCACCACCATCATCATTATCAGCAATAACAACAACCAACAAATTGTGCAGTGCTGGGTTGTGTGCCTCTACATACCTTTTGCAGTTGGGGACTAAGCACAATGGTTGAACACAACATGTGTCTCTGTGGGAGATGAGCTTCAGACAAGGAATGGTTGGTGGGTTCCATACAAATCCCAAGACCATCATAGGCCTGCCACACTTCCATGGTCTCCCACGATGCCCCCTTTTGCTGCGGGTGTCCATGGAGGTTTCAAGAAGAAACTATCTTTGCATTTGAGCAAAGCCATTGCAAGGCTCCTGAGAGCTGCCCTTTTAATCTCAAAAAACTAAATGGAGGCAATGTCTAGGCATTTCTGGTTTTGATTCTCCCCCCTCCAGTTTATGGACACTTCTGACCATGTCTAGGCCTAATGGTCAAGGATGCTGGAGGGGAAAAAGTTAGGCCTCTGGGACCATCAAAGTTACCCACCCCTGGCAAAATGGCTCTATAGCCCATAATAAGCTGCACTGCACCAAGAACTCCAGCACTCCCACTTCCACCCCTGAACATTGATAGCAACTGCCAAATATGTTTTGCCTGCCCCCTGTGTTCTCAAAATTCAGCTGCTGCTGCTATCTTAGATGCTGCACCATAGAACATTGTGGAAGGGCAGGGAAGAATAATCCATTCAGGCATTAGGGTTGCAATAGTGGTGGAAGATGTAAAACCTACATCATGTGCCCACCCCACTGGGAAGCGAGACAGGCCTTTGCATGTCCATGACAAAGTTCTACTGAAGAACTTGTAGGCACGTACAGCTGACTGCACATGATTTCCATGACTGGGAACCATTGATGAAAATGTTGGAGATGCTGTAAGAACATATAGGTGAACGTAGACCTTCACAGTGAGCTTCCAATAGTCTGCCTTGCTGTTACCGATGCAAAGTATCAGGAAACTTCAGTGGGTCCAAAATGCACCATCCAGATTGCTGCCTGAGGCTGGTTATAGGGATTACATAACCCTCCTGATACAGCAGCTCCACTAGCTGCCGATGTATTTCTGGCCATTTCTGGTTTTAACCTAAGTGGCCTGGGTTCAAGCTATCTCAGAGACCGTATCTCCCATTATGAGCTGACTCAAGAGTTAAGCTCATCAGGAGAGGCCTCTCTCTTGGTCCTGCCACCTTCACAGCATGTCTGATGGGGACACAGGAGAGAGACTTCTCTGTTGCTGCACCCAGACTTTGGAACTCCCTCCCACAGGATGCCAGACTGGCTCCATCTTTGCTGTCCTTCCACAAGCAGGCAAAGTCCTTTCTCTTTGGGCTCTTCACTTTTTAGCAGCTTCTATGGAATCTTGCAATGTGAGAATGTTAGGGCAGATGATCCTTGGCGTCCCTTCCAACTGTACATATCTATATCCTTCTCTGATTTATAACAGGCAGGAATGAAAGCAGACACCTTTCTCTATCATTGTTATCTCCACTTCTCTAGCACAGAAAAGGATGCCATTGTCTCTCTTGATTCCTAATTCTGAACAAGGTCAGTTCCAAGTTCTCTGTATGAACCCAATTGCTTCAAAACCTTGAATGTGTGGAAGGCACATTAGTGAGCACTTTGGGTTTGATAGTACCACATTTGATCTGACATCTTAATTATCAAATTTTAGGTTCATTCTCTACCTGTCATTGACTGTGAGCAATCAGAGCGAGTACAGATGTACAAGGAAAGATATTGATGGAGTAATTTTATTATCATGTGTCATTATGGGGAATTATTCTCCATAATGGCACATCATTCCCTTATTCAGAGAAAGTGTCTCTGTTGAACCCCATTTCTTTCCACATCTACTGTGTGAGGCAAAGAAGACCCTAAAAATGCTAGTTCCAACTTGGTGAACTAGTTGGGCCTAACATCTAATTACTTTCTGACAGTTTCCTTCCCAAATCAAGGAACTGCTCTGAATTGTTAACAAACCATTCTTGCTTCTTAGATTTATTACTTCTCCTGAAACCACCACTGTTCCAAAGTGGGTGGGTGGGGGGCTAGGGCTAGAGAGCAGTTGTGCTTCTGACAAGGTGTGTTTGTTTGTTTATCATTTTATTGTTTAACATAAATAATTTGTTGCTTTTCTACACATGGGAAGAAACTCTCTGGGTAACCTTGGGCCAGTCATACTCTCTCAGCATATCCTACCTCACAGGGTGGCCCATTTTTCTTTCTTCTGTGATTGTAACTTAATTTAATTCTGTTTCCCCTTCGTTTTAGATTTCTGGATACTGCTGGGAAGCCGCAGTGGTCTAGCCTTCATGTTGGCCAAGCTTTCCCCAAAAGCGCCTGGGTTTATGTATCATGCACTGACACAATGGAGACAAACAATCTGCTCCCATTAAAATGGAGAAAGCTGACACAGTATTTACAATACCAGTCATGCCCCGTTTTGCATTGTCTTGATTGTTTATGGCTCTCTTTTCTTGTTGTCCCACTTGCTTCTGATGACCTTCTATCATGGTGTCCATAGCAACTCGGAGAATGGGATGAGGCCGTGTTGGCAACAAGATGTTGTGCTGTGCAAAAGAGAGCTTGACTCTCCACGGCAGGAAAAGAAAATGTAACCTATTAAGCTGGTTACAGCTATATGAATCCTCTGTGGCTAAATAATCAAAGAGTAGTGAAAGCACGACTGCAATGCACTTTCATTTCTTGGCCTAGTTTATGAATTACTGGTGGTGATGGCAATCATCTTTGTGTGGGGAAGAAGCTAGCATATGCCTTTCTCTTCACTCCTCAGATGGCCAAGTTCACCACATAGATAAGGCATCCTTCAGTCTCGAGAGACTATGGTAATGTGCTCTGTATGGAGGACTTGGAACAGTGTCTAGTGTAGCTGAGAAGGCCAATTCGAGAGTGACAGTCCCTTCCTCACTGAGGACAAATACAATCTGTCCTCTGCCCAGTTCTCTGATTTTTCTTGTTTTGGGTCTGCCTCTTTGCCTCGGCCTGCTGGACAAGGGTCTCTTCAAATTGGGAGAGGCCATGATGCACTGCCTGCCTTCAGGCTGAACACTCAGATGTCAAGGTTTCCCATCTGTTGAGGTCCATTTCCTAAGGCCTTCAGATCCCACTTGCAGATGTCCTTGTATCGCAGCTGTGGTCTCCCTCTGGGGCGATTTCCCTGTGCTAATTCTCCATACAGGAGATCCTTTGGAATCCAACTGTCAGCCATTCTCATGATATGCCCAAGCCAACGTAGACATCACTGTTTCAGTAATGTATACATGCTAAAACTTCCAGCGCATTCTAGGACTACTCTATTTGGAACTTTGTCCTGCCAGGTGATACCAAAAATGCGTTGGAGACTATGCATATGGAACATGTCCAACTTCCTCTCCTGCTGTGCACAAAGGGTCCAGGACTCACTACAGTACAGGAGTGTGCTCAGGACACAGGCTCTATAGACCTGGATCTTGGTATATGCCATCAGCTTCTTATTAAGCTATACTCTTTTTGTGAGTCTAGAGAACATGGTAGCTGCTTTGCCAATGCGTTTATCCAGTTCAACATCTAGGGAGAGAGTGTCAGAGATCGTTGAGCCAAGGTACACGAAATCATGGACAACCTCCAGTTCTTACATAGAGATGGTAATAGAGGGAGGTGAGTCCATGCCCTGGCCCATGACTTGTGTTTTCCTCAGGCTGATCATTAATCCAAAATCTTGGCAGTCCTTACTAAAACAGTTTCATATATTGTTGGAGCTTTTCAGCAGAAGTCACAACAGCAGCTGCATCATCGGCAAAGAGGAAGTCCCACATGCATTTCAGCTGGACTTTTATCTTCACTCTCAATCTAGAGAGATTAAATAGCTGTCCGACATTAAATTCATGACACCAAGCAAAAGGATTTGTATGTTTTGTTAATGTATTTTTCACCAGGCCCGATTGTTTTACGTTCCTGTGTTTCTTCTCTTTCAATGGTGTAGTGATGCATTGTCTTTGTTTCCAATTTTTGCTAATATTAGGGATGGGATGTAGGTTTCTGGGAAGTTCTGGAAGCAGCCTTGAAAGAAAGGCAGGGCAGACACTTACTAAAAGAAACAAATATTCTATCCACTTTCAAGCGAATAGTGGTTTTCCTTGAACTCATCATGCGTCATGCAAGCACCTCTCCTGGCGTACTTGTGCCAGAGAAGAGGACAAGGTTCTAATGGAAAGGCTGATTTATTTCGTCAATGAGTTCTTTATATTGTATTGTACGTGTTAGAGAAAGGGTGTTCTGTGTGAGCTCTGGCTTTGCATGCACATAAACACATAGGCTGCCTGCCAGAGATAATAGGGCAACTGTGACACAACTAGCATCTGTACGACATTTAGACACTGCTGTCCCAGTTCTGCTAGTGTGCCAGATGTCTTCCCTGTGGTGCCCTCTTGTTATCTTTGGGCTGTCTGCCACCTCTTGTGTCATCCGGCAGCCACATTTTATTACACACATAAGCACTCCTGCTCTTCACTCAGTTCATCTAATGAAAACCGATGGGATTTTGCCATCTTAGCTTGCTGTTTCTCTCCCCCCACCCGCTCTGGGAATGTGGGATGGAAGCTTCCACAAGTATTGAATTTGAATTAACCTTGGAATAACACCACAGACTTCATTAAGACGTGTCACTGCAGAATAAGTGCTTCAGGCGGAAAGAGGCCTAATTGGACCTGGACTTGTCTCCGGCCAAATGGCTTTTGTCATATAGTTCACCCTTGAGGAGTAGGGACCTCATTAATCCCAACACAAATGCCAATACTGATGGTAAGTGAAACTCATGAGTGGCATAAGGGCCATGATATGAAGGTGCGGACAATGTTGGCCTTTTTGAGCCGCTGCACTAGATGGAAGTGGACCAGCTGCAAAATATTTGATTTTCCTTTACTTTCACAAATACTGTGCCAATTAACAATTGAGATTTCCTTTGCAGTATTTGATTTAAGGAAGATGATTTTAGGTTCTAGGTCTCTCCTGCCACTTTTCTAGTGATCTGTGCACCTTTTCAGATATATGACAATGCTGACTTTTGATACTAATCCTTTGAAAAACACGTAAGGTCACTTTTGTGTGCCCTTTTTGGTTCTGTTTTATACCCACAGAAAATAGCACCTACCAGTTGCACATCCCCTGTCAGACTTTTTAATGTTTCAAGACCAGTGCCACTTCACAAACCCCATTGGTGATTATAGATATTATTACCATGTTGTCCCTGTTTGTTATGTATAGCCTGAGATTAATTTAGCTACCAATCATTGTCATTGTTTACAGAGCAATGCGAAGTGAATAGGAGTTTTGAAGGTCATTGCCAGGTGTGAATTACTATACTACTACTACTTTCAGTCTATATCAGAGTGCATTCTGATAAAATTAGTAATGTATAAGCATGCAACACAGCATTTAAGCACAACCTTAATATTGTCTGTGTGCATGTGCACCCGCAATCCATTAACATACGACTCCTCAAAATAAGCAATGATAACAAAGAATTAGGTAAAGGTAAAGGTTCCCCTTGACATTTTTAGTCCAGTCGTGTCCGACTCTAGGCGCAGGGTTCGTCCTGTTTTCAAGATGTAGAGCCAGCGCTTGTCCGAAGCCAGTTTCTGTTGTCATATGGCCAGCGTGACTAGGGAACGCCACTTTACCTTCCCACCGAGGTGGTACCTATTTATCTACTTGCATTTGCATGCTTTCGAACTGTTAGGTTGGCAAGGAGCTGGGACAAAGCGACGGGAGCTCACTCCATTGTGTGGATTCGATCTTACGACTGTTGGTCTTCTGACCCTGCAGCACAGGCTTCTGCGGCTTAGCCCGCAGTGCCACCACGTCCCTTTAACCAACTGCTAAAAACCAGCTAAAAAGTTCCAATAAAATACACTGGTCACTGACCTTTCCTTATACCCAGCATCTATGACTCCAGGTTGATCCGATAGGTTTCCAAACCTTATCTAAATTTATCCAGCTCTGGTTCCATGCAAAGATTCTGGGGGAGAGAATTCCACAGCTTTGGAACCAAGTGGGAAACTGCCTGAAGCCTGGAATTTGCCACCTTAGTATAACGGATTAACAAAAATCCAGAATCTGCAGTCCTTTTAAGAGGAATACACCAGTTCTGCTAAATAATTAGGACAGGAAGAAGATAGGGATTTAAATGTCAGGACAGGATTTTAAAATATGTCATTGACCTGATAGGCAGCCAATGCAATACCCTATAATGACGGGAAATATGGGAGTAACATGATAAGTTTAAAACCACTCACACCACAATATCCTGTACCAGGGTAAGAGGAAAGAAAGCCTGCCAAAAGGCTTTTAACAGTAATTCTGGCATGAAATCACCAGGGCATGGACTCCTGAGCTTTGTAGTCTCAGTAGTCAAGAAATGATGGATCCGGTCAATATTAGCAACATAGGAATTGCATATCTTGGCTGCCACATTCACAAATGAACAGAGTGACAGCCAGTTATCCAGTAGAAGGTTGAGGTCCATAGCCTCCAAGACAGAGGTCACCCAATAACCTTGGAAGGAGAGAGGAGGGACAGTCAGTGGATGAGAAATGTTGCGCAATAAATCATCTTAGAACTGCAGAGTGGGAAGGGACCCTATGGGTCATCTAGACCAGCCCCTTGTCAAGAAGGCACAATGGGGAATCAAATTCCCAGCTTCTGACTCTACAGCCAAAGGCCTAAACCACTGAGTAGAAATGGGATATTTGAATATCTCTACTGAAGGTGGATGGGCTCTTTGGACCCTTCTCCCAGAACCAGCCTGGTCCACTCATCGAGCTTTACATGGCATGTGCATCCATCGTTAGTAACATTGTGCCAATTGCAGAAGTAGCCCAGCCAGTGCTTCCCCGCCATCTCCCTGCGGGGATGACCACTCAGCAGCTGAGCATGGAGGTTTGTCATCCCACCTCCTCACTGGAGTGGTCAGCAGTGCAGGGAAGTGGGAAAGGGCTGGCTGGGCTACTTCCTTAATTAAAATTCTGGGGGAAAGGAATGAACCTCCAGGGCACCTATGGCACCCCACTTCATATTCGTATTCCCAGGGATACAAATATGAAGTTCCCATGTCTACCACTGAGCATGTGCTCAGGAAACAAACCATCTCTTTGTTTTGGGGCCATGTATAACTGTATAAATATTCGCCTTGCAGTCCTACTCTTAAGTCTGAGGAAGTGGACTTGATCCATGAAAGCTCTCACTAAAATATAGCAGTTAGTCTATAAGATGCCACAATGTTGTTGTCTTCTTTAATTTTTTTTCCTTTTTCTTTTGTTTAAGATTGAAGATGTTTAGCTTAGCTTAACTGATGCTTCCAGAAGGTGCAACACAAGTACACAACATCAACTTTCATCTTGATACAGTTAGCTTCAGTATCTTGGCCCAAAGGAATACTGCAGAGAACAGGCCAAAACGTTCAATACTGTTTTTAGGCTGCTTTTGAAATATGTATCTTATTATTTATAGTAGGAACTCCTTATCTGTGGGATCATTATCCATTGATTCACCTGTCCATGGTCTGAAAATATTAAAAATACTATAAGAAAAATCCGCAAACTATATATATTTTAATATTTTCAGACCATGGATAGGTGAATCAGCAGATTATATACAAATGCCAGGGTAGTGAAGGAAAGTTGCGGATTCTAACTTTTAAAAAATCACCATCGTCACTACAATCGCAGATCTGATTACTGTCAGGGCTTCTTGTGAAATATGACTCCTGCACCTGCGTTCATTTATGGCATGATAAAATAGCAATCTGCATCAGGTTGCTGGCAGCCATTTGTTCTGGATCTGTCTTCAGTAACAAGTATGAGTGATTAATGCAAGCCAAGCTCAAGTGCACACAAAGGAGATTGGAGGAACAAACTGCCGTGTTTCCAGGTGAGAGACATAAACCGAAGGAGAACTGAAGGGAAGAAAACAGTTATGTTGTTAAAATGCTGGGACAGAGTTGATGTGCTGCACAAGAGCCATGATAAGAATTTTCTACAGAGTCCATTTGCTTTGGGTAAAAGCAGTTGTGAGAGGAGTGAAGGGTGTTGGATTAGGACCAAGTTAGAAAGGGAAGAAATTAAAAATTAAAAGAAATTAAATTAAAACCCAATTAAAAACATGGCTGTTTATTCAGGCCTTCCCTCCAGCCAACTCTTGATTTTTTCTTACTTTTCCTTTTTATTTTTACTGCTGTTCTTGTTTGATTATTATGTATTTGTCTATGTTTTATTATTTGATTTTATATTTGGAAGCCGCCTAGAGTGGTCCGGTGGGCCAGATAGGCGGGGTATTAATTAATTAATTAATTAATTAATTAATTAATTAATTAATTAATTAATTAATTAATTAATTAAATAAATAAATAAATAAATAAATAAATAAATAAATAAATAAATAAATAAATAAATAAATAAATAAGATAGTTCATGTTCCCTTACCTGTCCCTCTGGCTGTATTTAATGAAAGAATAAAAATTTAGAGGTTCTGCACAGGATCTAGTCTAGATGAGTGACTGTGGCTGCATAGCAGAGAACATGATTTGCACGAACAAGGTACTAGAGGTACTGTGGCATATCTTGGGTACCTTGAAGATATGAGAGGGCCAAACTTTATCCAGCACCAAAATCTGGAGATGGATCTGCCAGTGCCTCCTGGTCCTATTCACTCCCTTCCCCATCTTTTTCTCTTTTTTGAAATGAAAAAAAAATCTCTTTCCTTCAGGAGCCACCACACTCCGCTGCTCCTTTTTCTTGCTAAAGGCTCACACCATATCTCAGAGCAAAATGTGTGCCATTTGCTCTGAGTGTCAAAATTTCCACTTACGGCTCTTGTCACTTCAGCGGCAAGATCAGCATATAACATGGCAACCGCCTGCCCAGTGGTCTTCCACCTGGGGAAACTTTCAAGCTGTCCCCAGAAAATGAAATGGAAGACAGCCACCATGTTGATGTAAGAATTGGCATCCAAACCTTTTCCAACAAAACTGCCTCCTCTGGTGGCAATGAAGGGGTACTTAGTTCCTTAAGGACAACAAATGGGTACTGTCATGGTCACGAGGTGTTTGGGTGATCAGCTACAGTTTACACAGTGCTTTGGGTGTATTTAACTACCTGAAACTGTGAGCAAGAACAGCTAGAGGTGTTTCTTCAACTCTTTTGTAGTTTGTTGTTTTCATAGAAATATGAAGGTACACACTATAAATGCTCAGTATTGACCTTCACACATTATTCTCTCATTTTTAATGTTTCTTGAAATAAAAGCAATCCATTTTCCCACGCTTCTATGAGTGCATTTAGCGCTGTCTGCATATTAAACTCATGCTTTCATGTTGCACATTAAAAACCCGGAGAGATCTGATGCTTCTGATGGGTGAGGTGGGTAGGAGATAATTCTGAGACATTAGCATTCCCATCATGCAAACATCTAAACGAGGGTCCTTTCCCTCTCTTCCCTAAAGTTTCCCCTTTGGACCCTTTGCAGTCCTGTCTGGAGCCAGAGAACTATCATACCTACAGTAGTGGGTTCTGATCTGGCAGAATCCGGATTCAAGGAATTGGTCTGCAATTGCGTGGTCTAGAGTAGTGATTCTCAACCTTCGAGTCTCAGATGTTCTTGGATTAAAGTTCCCAGAAGTCTTCACCACCAGCTGTGCTGGCCAAGATTTCTGGGATTTATAGTCCAAGAATATGTGGTCACTCAAGGTTGGGAACCACTGCACTTGAGCTTTGTTGTGGAAAAAAAAAAGAGTCCCATCTCAAGTCCTTGGAAGATGATAGAGCTGCAGATGTCATAAAAAGTACATAAGACCATGAGGCAGCAACTTTGTTATATGTAGAACTGGAGGATCATAGCCTTCATTTCTGGCTTTATATATATATATACAGTGGTTCCTCGCATAGCGAGGTTAATCCGTTCCGGATTAACCTTCGCTATAGCGAAACATCACTGAACGGGACAGGGAAAGCCATTGGAACGCATTAAACATCGTTTAATGTGTTCCAAAAGGCTCCTTTACTCCTTTACTCACCGTTCAGCGAAGTTTCCTATGGCCGGCAGCCATTTTCGTGCCCTCGTTAAGCGAGGGGAGGGCGAGGGGAGGGCGTGAAAACGCTGCGCGCGGCCATTTTGGGGCTTCCGGCGCCCATTTTGTCTGCCGAACAGCTGATTGTCGGAGCTTCGTTTTGCAAAGATCGGTAAGCGAAACGCTTACCGATCTTCGCAAAGCGAATTTCTCCCTATCTAAAGCTCGTTGAACGATCGCATTAGCGATCCCAAAAAAGGGATCGCTATGCGATTTCGTCGTTGTATGGTGCGCTCGTTAAGCGAGGCACCACTGTATTCAAATTTTGGTAATGGTATAATTGATATTTGTTCTATATTGAACTTTTCTCTTTGGGGGAAGATCCTTGCTTGTTTTTTTTCCTCTTTCAAAACTGCATCAAGCTACTTTTCTAAAAGTTTTAATATATTTGGTTTCTCATTCTGTACACAAAGACACACATATAAAGGAGCTTTGTTGCACAGTGGTTAAACTGCACTACTGCAGTCAAGATTCTGATCATGACCTAAGTGTGTGTGTGGGGGGGTGTTGAATTTTTTTAAAAATCAGGGGTTTTTCCAAAAAGGGGAATGTTCCATTTGGCAGAAAAAACATAAATTACACCAGTACCAGAATCTGAAAAATATTTATTAAGGCAGAAGTGAAGGCTGTGGTTGTTCGATTTGTAGAAACCTTACAGAGGTGTCTGAATTTTCCTTCCCCCATGCAGCCCACTGGTAAAACCCTACTCCACTTTTCTATCACTTCCCCTGAATTTATTACAACCTTGATGGTGCTACATTATGGCCAGCAGTTACAGAATATTGTCAGCTTGTTTCATTTCAGATGAATGAATCCAAAATGCCTCTGCATCATACTAAAAGCTTTAGAGCTTTGCAAACATTTAGATGGAGAAAAGAGGTGGAGAGAGTCTATAGCAATTTGATTGTACAGAGCTAGTAAAAATAGATACATTTAGTTTCACCTTTGAATTTAATTGCTTCATCAGAACATAATAAAACAGAACACTGTCTTCCATGGTATCTCTGTAGGGGGAAAATTAATAGCTTGAACAGCGCATTTATGCTGTAGTTAAAGCTCCTAGTTATTTTTTTTTATCACTTCACTAAAATATGTGATCAGATTTGTCCCTAAGCACAGTACAATCCACTTTAAACACTCACTCTCCCAGGCATATAGGCCCCACAGATTTTGGGGTAAAAGGTAGGGGTAGCAGGGTATACAAGCCCCACTCCGATGCCCCATTCATGCTTCTGAAGCCCTTCCTCCTTATGCTCTTGTTACGTTGAGCATCAAGGCTGGAAAGTGACTTTTATTTGTGTTTGTTTGAACATGAGTAGAAGAACCCACCATGTAAGAAGGAACTCCACTTTTATCAGGTTCTAGTTACATTCACGCAAATGCAGTTTGAATCCCCTTCCATGCCAGAAACAGACATTATAGATAGATCATAATTAGAACCCAAAGCGCACAAAAGTTGGAGAGACATGACGGAGATAAAATTTCAGGTTTGCAAAATCAGACTTTGAAGGGATCCTGGGCTTAATTCTTGAAGATCACCAAACAGAGCAAGCTGATTGGCTTTTTCTTAGTGGTGAAAGAAGCCCCTGCTGTGACACCCACATG
Source organism: Pogona vitticeps (assembly GCF_051106095.1). Classification (NCBI taxonomy): domain Eukaryota; kingdom Metazoa; phylum Chordata; class Lepidosauria; order Squamata; family Agamidae; genus Pogona; species Pogona vitticeps. Next base: position 26,449,288 of record NC_135785.1, read on the forward strand.
CTTTTGCTCATAAAGGATTTTCCTTTTCTAATTACATACTACAGTGGGGTCTTGACTTGAGAACTTAATCCGTATTGGAAGGCGGTTCTCAAGTCAAAAAGTTCTCAGGTCAAATCTGCATTTCCCATAAGAATGCATTGAAAACCATTTGATCCGTATCTGCTCTTTTCCGTCCATAGAAACTAATGGGAAGCTGCTATTCCGCCTTCGACCACTAGAGGGGGATATTTTGTTTCTTTTTTTCTTAGGTCAAGAAAGGTTCAGGGAAGGCAGGGAAAGAAAATACAGTCCAGGCAGTCTGAAGACTGTCTCCCAATCCACTCTCTCAACGCTGGGAGGAGTGAGGAAGCAGACAGGCACCCTTTTCACTGGCCAACAGTTAACTGAAAGTTCAAATTTTGCACTTTCCCTGCCTCCCACGTGGTTTTTTTTAGTTCTTAACTGAAATCTAAGTATGTAAGTCAAGTCAATATTTTCCTATGAGAGCGGTTCTTAAGTCAAAATGTTTTCAACTCAAGCCGTTCTTAAGTCAAGACCCCACTGTATTGCCAACATCTAGTTTTGACCTCAGGCCTTGTTGTGGAGGGTTTGTACTCACAAACAGATCCAACACAAAATAGATTCAACAGCGGCCTTACCTACAAAAGATCTGGTCTTCCTGAAAATACCCCTACAGCTTAGGGTTATTGCATAAGATTGAATTTTTACACCCATTTTCCTTTCTGTTTTGGCTATGGAAGGCTTCCTAGATCTGACTGTGGCCAAGATAAGGCACCAAATAGCTCAAGGTGCATAAAGACCATTCATGGCATTTTGGTGCCTCTGGAGAACCAAACTCTCATAAATGCTTTTCTCTGGCAGGAAAATTGCAACAACAATTATATATTAAGTAGCTCACAATCTCTTGCCCTTTCTAACACCGCACCTACCCTAAAGTGTCTGCTTTATTCTTTCTAGTGTTAGGGCTGGCCTATAACTTTTCCCTCTGGCAGTCAGCTACGGTTGAGGACTCAGAACAGAATTCAGAACAAGGGAAAGCACATTGCTGTACTGTGATAATGTTATGGATTGTTCCCAACCTAATTTGTTGTCTTCAGTGTCAACACAGTTTGATGTACGCCTCAACAGACTAAAATTAGTCTGGCACCACTCCATGCAAATATATTACACACCAGACTATGTGACCTTCTCTTCTTAAACCTTTTCTTCCTTAGAAAACGCTTCTAGGTTCTAGTGTTTTTATCTTGCCAGGAACACAGCCCCTTCAAAAATAAACATATTTAATTATTACTCATACTAGTTTCCCCAGCAGATTCTCCTGTCCATAGATTTATTTTCAACAGAAGTAGAGAAGAATAGAAGAAGCCCTATGTTGAATGAGTCCAGACAATACTCTCTGGGCTTGTTGCCTGTACTGGCAAGCCCACACAGGGATTCATCAAGCCTGTAGCATGGAATTGGATACTTCCCTGGGATTTTTAACAAGAGAATTTATAAAAGCTGCTTCTTCAGATTGTCAGCATGATCTATTAGTGTCTTTTAATTATTAATAATATTTGTTTCTCATCTTCTCCTCCTCACTGGGGATTCCAAACCAAAGTGCAATTAAATGCATAAAAAACATTCTTCAAAAATTGAAAAGAAAACAATTAGAAAAGTCAGTTTTAGGAACTGAAGTCCGAAATGAACAATGTAGTTTTTAACTGCCTTCCTGAAGCTCAGCATGGATGGAGCCAGTGAGACTTCCCTTAGGAAGGAGTTCCACAGTCAAGGTTTTGCCACAGATAAAGCCCTATCTTGTGTACTCAGAAAACTAGGTTAGGGGACATGGAAGTGCTGAAGATCTCAGATTCTATGTAAGCTTATAGGGGAAGAGGTGGCCTTTCAAATATCCTAGCCTGATGTCTTAGGGATTTATGGTATTTGGTTCTCAAAACCAGCACTTTGAATTAAGTTTGGAGATAAACTGGAAGTCAAGAGCACTAGTTTGAGTGCTTGTAACACAGCGTTTCAATAGAGCGTGTTAGGTAATAGTCTGGCTGCTGTAGCTAGCTATAGCTTCTGAACATCTTTCAAGGGCAGCCCCATGTAGGATGACTGGTGGTAATCTGAAAAAAAGTGTGCTTGTAAGTAAATGCAACATTTTAAAGAGCATCTCACTTTCGTGAGTGCATCTCAGAAATGAGAGTGCTATATTTTTTGACCAGATTTCCTATAAAACTCCAGCCATGTAGCAAGCAGGCAACCTTAGAGTTGCAATGCAAAATAAAATAAAATAACATTTCCCGTACATAGGAAATGTGTAGGAATGCCTCTCAGTGGACGAGACTGTCTATGACTTAAAGGTATCAAGAGGGGCAAGTCACCATGAACCATAAGTATATTTATGCATCAACCAAGGAGAAACCTTCTTGATAGTGATGGTGGAATACCCTCCCCATGGAAAGGTGAACAGCATCAATGTTGGAACACTTTCAGAGCAACTCAAACCCTTTTATTTTACCCATGAACTGTCAAGGACTGATCTTACCTGGGTTATTCCAAATGCTTTTTTCTGTTTTTATTATTTGAAGTAGTAAACATATATTCTACAGTATATTGTTCTAATAATGGCTGGAGTCAGTAGCAGAACTCGCACTGTATAAAGCTGATAATGTCATAAACCAAAATAATTTTTCGTAAATTAGCAATTTCCAATTCCACCTCTCAAAAATTCTGAGGTTCCCTTAGGATCCCTTTCATCGAGGGGTCATTGAGGGCTGCGGTGTATGTGTGATTCTTTAATTTCTGAAAATCACCACAAAATGGAATGATTTTTCTGGTGACAGCAGTTATCAGAAATTAAAGACTTCGTGGCCCTCCAGTGGCTTCTTCTTGATGCAAAGATCCCAAGGGATGTGCCTTTCATTAAAAAAAATTAAAATACATTTCCCACAATTTTCTGTTCTGGGCATTCTACCTGCCAGATCCATTGTTAAAGACACTTAATTTCTGCTCACCTGGAGCAAGGCCAGTCTGGGAGGCTTCGTGACCGAGGATAGGCCTAGCTTCAGTTCAATCCCAGCAAGCAGTGGGGCAGCTCTATTTTCTAACAGAACCTCAACCTGTCCTAAAATATGAACCTTTCCAGCTCTGCCTTTCTTCAGGCAAGCACAATTTGGGTGTCTTTTGGTGTGAGCCTAGCAAGTAGAAACCTCAAAACGAAGAATGCTGGGATTTGCAGGGTTTTGTTTTGTTTTTAAACATTTTTTACCTTCAGCCTTACACAGATACATTCTGCTACTGGCTTCCATCCAATATCTCGCACTGCCTAAAATAGATTTAAATTATTTAAATAAACAAACAAATAAAATAAATGAAAAACAGTTCCCAGTCTCTAGAAAGGCTTAGCCATTTCTTTGGGCACCATTTCCTGAAATGTCCAAAAGGCCTTAAAATGCCAATTACTGCATAAGTTAAATGTTTGTAGCTTGAATAACATCTCCTTGCAAAGCTCAACAGGTAACTCAATAATCTGAAATTAATTTGATTTTGATTGGCTTTTTACTGCCTGGTGAGTTAACCAAACGTTGTCCCAGGTTTAGGATGGGTATGGCTAAATTTCTGTGTGGCCTTTCTCTACCTGTTCCCCTAGCCATAGAGGAAACTTGATTTTCAAAACAGGCACTATAAGTGGGAGGGGAAAGCTATACATTTCCGGGCTACTTCCTGTCCCTCATGGCACCAGGGGTGAGGGAGGCATTTAAGCACACATACACACAAACTAGTTGAAACCAGCTGTCAGCTCACCTAAGAAATATGCCTGACGAACGTCTGCCACAACAATTTTTGGGACATTCATTTATAATTGTTCTGCACTATGTCTGATGATATCCAGAATGGTGCAGTGAATAAAGTGATGGGCTAGGACTCAAGAGGCCTGGGTTCAAATCTATGCTTAGTCATGGAAACTGACTGGGGGAGTGGAACTGGTAAAACCACTCATTCAATGTCTGTCTGTCTTTGCAATCCTTATTAGGGCTGAAATAAGTCAGTTCACAATTGATGGCACACAACAACAACAGCAGCAGCAACAACAACAACAACAACAACAGCAACAACAACAACAACAACAACAACATGCCTGATGAAGTGAATTTATTCTCAAAATCATGCACTGAATATTTGATTTTTAGTGCTTGAAATAAAGGTATCACCTCTTCTACATTTATGTTGCATAAAGGACCACAGGGCTTTCTCTGTTGTTTATTTTATAGGTTTCTCTTTTTCTCAGTCCAAAGCATGGTTATTTTCCTGTTCTCTGTCAAAAGCAGCCACAGCATTGTTTTGGATTTTGCACTGTTGTTTATCAGTCCAATGAGTATGCTAAAATGTTGCTTTAAAGATTTGAAATTTTAATTCGTTGGGTTGGGGGTGGCAGTTCCGTACGAGCCGTCAGTAACATCACGTGCTGCAAGGGAGGCAGAAGAGTTTTCTAAAAATAGTGTCACCCACTGAGTTGGGGCATAAATTATTCATTTCTTACGACTGCTCGGAGATCTTCAAAGACAATGAAGCAAACACTTGGTAATTCCACATGTGAAAATTTAGGGCAGTTATTAATGTTCCAGTGATTACTGTTATAATGATCAAGCATACTAATTTCCCAGCCTTTGTGCATCTAATTCCATCAAAGTTAGTTAATATTCCCTAAAGGAGGAGTCTAGGCTGTTTTCTCTAGGCCAGAATATCTCAGCCTTGGATATTTCCCACCCACCCCAGCTATCACTCAGATGTATATGTACTCATCACTAATTTACTTCACATCCATTTGAGTTCCATATAATTGTCACAAACTGTAAACTGAATCTATTCATTCCATTTCAGAAGTTTAACAAAAGACATTCTGGAACAATAGACTAATGTGAAATAATGGATGGAAATTGTGGGTTGTTTAATCTTTTTTTTTATTGCCTTGGCGTAATGAGTAACAAGGCAAATGATGCATTGAATGCTTTAAAAGAAACAACTGGAGTCGTGCGTAAAATCAGAAAGGACATGATATTCTATGCGTATAATTGCTTATTATTCATTGACAGTTATTTGTATTGGTTAGCTGAAAATGGTCAATGAAATGATACAAGCCTCAAAAATTGGATTTCATTATGTTTTAATGGAGCTGGAAGCTAACTAGTTAAGAGTAGCATGGTCACTTGTAATTTGTTACTTTCTGGGCAACAACTAATACAACTAGTAGTTACAGAGTTTGTTGTAACTTGTGTTACAACTAGTTACTTTCTAGTTGTTACTAGTTACGTTCAAATGATACTTTAAAAGGCATTTTAAAGGTATTTTAACAGGAATCTTTTAGGGTTTATGTCATTCCGTTATCAATCCAAACTGGCAAGTGCTTTTTCGTTTGGTCTTTTTTCTTTTTCTAAATACAGTATTTCCAAGGTGCAATATCAGGGTTGGCCACTAGAGGAAAGAAGACAGCATTTTTTTTGTATTGTTCAGGCCTGTTGTCAAGGCCAAAGCAAGAGGTCAATAATATACAACATACAATAAGTTATTTCTAGAATTGGAGCAAAGCTAGCAGTAATATCAATATGGTTGCCATGAAGTAATATGTAATGCAACAAATTGCTTTTAAAATCTGGAGCATTTAAGATGTAAGAAGTGTCACTGAGTGGATATACAGATGGCCAAAATGTTGTTTGTTATTCCCATAAGGGTGAAGCAAATGCTGTAACTTTTAGAGCTGAATCACCTCAAGTTAAGAAATCACCGTAGATGTGTGGGATCCCTTTTGTTGTGGGAAAGCTGTTAGGGTGCTATGGGCCAGGATGGAAAGTCTTTAACTTCTGAATATCATTGCCCTCTGTGAATTCATCCCACAGCAGCAATTATTGGAAATGAAAATATTCCCCTTCCTTCCTACAGATCCCCAATAGCTTCCCCACAATGAAAATAATACAAAGGAGCCTTGAGACCTTCGAGGGGAGAATCAGAAAGTTTATTTCCTTAAAAACGTCTGCAGCTGATCACATCATTAGCCTTTATTTATTTATTTATTTATTTATTTATTTATTTATTTATTTATTTATTTATTTATTTATTTATTTATTTATTTATTTATTTATTTATTTATTTATTTAGCCAATTACCAAGCGCACACCAATATTAAAACTTTAGAAAACATTAAAACCATTTAAAATAGGCAATATTATAACAATACCCTATATTAAAACAGTCTAGGTATCATTAATCATGTTGTTATGCAACGTGATTAATAATTATTAATAATGTTATTAATAATTATTAATAATGTTATTAATAATTGATAATAATGTTATTAATTATGTTATGTAACATAACTTCTGGCAACAGGTGGTACCTAGTGTGATCTAGTGAACAGAGTGATAGATTAGAACTCTGGAGACCAGGGTTCAAATCCCTGCTCAACTGTGGAAACTCACTAGGAGAGCAGAACTGGTAAAACCACTCCTTAAATACCTCACTTACCTTGAAAGCTCTATTAAAGTCACTATAAGTCAGTTCTGACTAGACAGCCTATAACTAGCTTTTATAATGACTAGATGCAAGTCTCCTTTGAGTGTTCCCTTGGTGACAAAGAAAGGTTTGCTTTTCTGAATTGAGTAAAATTGTCCCTAACTAGAGAAAGGATCATATTTCAGAAAATTGGGCTCCAATTTCTAGCTTGAAAGCAGAACAAAGGAAAAAAAAACTGATACAAATCCAGGAAATTCAAGCAAACAGTACACACCCAGTTAAATGGCTATAAGATACAGACTGTAGAAATGCTACAGGCATATTTAAGAAGTGCTCGATAGCTCCATGGTTTACCACAGGTATCTGGCTGCAGAGCCCAAGGTTAGGTGCTTGTTCCTCCATTGTACTTCCCTGACAGGGGCTGGACTCAGTAATCCATAGGATCCCTTCAAGCTCTGCGGTTCTAAGATGATGATGATGATGATATTTTCCCCTTCCTGCTCCCAAAATTCCTGAATGGTACTTTCCAGATCAGAGGTAATTTCAATATAATATGTAATGTTTAGGGGTGGTGACGAATTTCCTTGGCATCAAAATATGCACCAATATTGCCCATTTTGCACCTCTCAAGGCTTCCTATAAGACAAAGTGCCCACTGCTTGAAAAAATTGCTGCCTGTACAAAGCTTTTGCTATGCTTCATATGAAAGAGATCATAAAGACATTTCAAAACGTAAAGCAAGATACGCAAAAACTCATTGCATTCCATGAGGAAAATAGGTAAAAAAATGTGTATATTAAGGAAAATGCATAAATGAAGGTGTATATTATGTGAGATGTGTGTGGAAAATGCATCACAATTACCAAAAAAAAAAAAAAAAAAAAAAAAAAGGAAGGCTTCAAACCTGACATGAACAAGGAGTAAGACAGGAATTCAGGTGAGATTAGGGGAAATGCAACAAAATAGAGAAGGAGTGCTTTCCACATTCCGTAGCTGCAGCCAGATAGTGCCTGTTCTTTAAAAGCAATCTAAACATAGTACTTAACACAGAGTTTGAGTTAAGATATAGTGATAGATACCAGTTTTCCTTTCTTCTGTCTTTTCCTTGAGCTTGTGTCCTGAACACACTTCTGTACTGCAGGGAGTCCTGGACTCTTTGTGCACGGCAGGAGAGGAAGCTGAACATGTTCCATATGTGTTGTCTGCCAGGTGATAACTGGCAGCACAAAGTTCCAGAGTAGTCCTAGAACGAGCTGGAATTTTTAGCATGTATACATTACTGAAACAGCGACGTCTACATTGGCTTGGGCACGTTGTGAGAATGGCTGATGGTCAGATTCCAAAAGATCTCTTGTATGGAGACCTAGTGCAGGGAAATCACCCCCGAGGGAGACCACAGCTGTGATACAAGGATATGTGCTAGCGGGATCTGAAGGCCTTAGGAATGGACCTCAACAGATGGGAAACCCTGACATCTGAGTGTTCAACCTGGAGGCAGGCGGTGCATCATGGCCTCTCCCAATTTGAAGAGACCCTTGTCCAGCAGGCCGAGCCAAAGAGGCATACCCGAAACCAGCAAAACCAGGGAGCTGTACAGGGGACAGATTGTATTTGTCTTCAATGTGGAAAGGATCGTCACTCTCGTATTGGCCTTCTCAGCCACACTAGATGCTGTTCCAAGTCCTCCATACAGAGCACATTACCATAGTCTCTTGAGACTGAAGGATGCTTAATCTAAATCTTAAAAAAAATATCTTAATTGTGTGACATATAGTGCAGAAGGATCAGAAATAACACAACGGTTTTAAAATCCCATTGAAAGTATGACATATGACCCAACTGGATGGCTTGTCTAGAGACCTGTTGCCCTAAATCCTCAGAAGCCAATCCAAGTTGTTTCAGTTGGCTGTAAACATACGGTTCTCATTTGCATCTGATGTGGCATTTATTGAATAAACAGAACAAGTATAAATTAAGTATGAAAGAACAGGTTTGGGCATATAGGGAAGCATGCAATGTGAATAAAAAGAGCTTTTATTCTGTCATCTGACCCACTGTTGTGTGTGTGTGTGTGTGTGTGTTTACCATCAATGCTATAAAATAAAGGTCACCAACTTGGAGCATAGTCAAAAACTGCCCTCTTACCCAATAATAACAACAATATGGTATAACGTCTTTACTGCTCAAACGGTGGCACTTTTGTCCTCCTGTGAAGCCCTGGGTCAGTTTGCATAGCATAGACACTTGTAGGCCTCTGCAGGAGAGATATCCTGAGAATACAGATGTTGGCCACTCCTGATAGAAACAATGACATAACATGGAGGACATTTGGTTCAAAAAGCATAAAGTACTCCTTTGAATTCTTCTTTGCTGTCAAAGCCTTTTCAGTTCCCAGTTTGAACCTGTGCAGATATATGTCCAAAGAAATGTGTCTTCTCTGTTCTGAGATTGTTTTCCCTCTAGCAATATTATCTCATCCATATCTGTGTCTCTGGAATTAGACATGCAAGTAAACTGTTGTGTACATTCCAGAGAAAGGGACATAATAAGCTCTGTTTATCGGGCCCTTGGAATGAAGAAGGGTGATGAGGATTAGACCTCTGGAAGTCAGGACCATAGGGAATTAGTTCCTCAGAAAGCAAAATAAAATTCAAGATTGAGATGCGGGATTCAGATAAAGTCCATGACCATCTGTGTTAAAAACATGTGCAAGGGTATATGTGGACTTCCATAAACTCAACCCCTCACCCTTTGAGACCCAGTGCCCACTGGATATACTGTCTGATCTACCATCCCCTCCATGCCTCTAAGTCTGAGAAAGTGCTCTTCATACATTCTGATGGAAGTATTCAGAATCTTTCTATGTGTGGATTATTTCTAGGATGATGTATAATTGCAGGTGGAAAGCTCTTTCTCATGCTTTCTAAACACATAGACAGTGAGGATCTGTTTCCAGGAGAGGGGACACAAGGGGTGTACAGTGATATGATTCTCAGGAAATACCATTTGTAGGTTCTATGCTGTGTGGGTGTGGGTGGGTAGTGAGATGTGGTCAGAAAGTAAACTGGAAACTACTGATACATTTCTGGATAAATTACCAACGGTTTAATGTTCTCCATATTTTAAAAGAGGTGACAAAGAGTACAAATAAAGGGTTCAGTTATAAATAAAGCTTCTGAAAGCAGAACGCATGGAGAGGGGAACAGATTTCTACATGAAGAGCTCCAGTTGTGCTAAGCAAATCAAATTCCCAGTATTGGTTTTTGCTCAGGGGCAACTTATTTTGCAGTTCTAGGTCTGCTTCTCGAAACCACCATTTTTCACCTAGCTCAGTGCTGGCGGATGACATCCACTGGGTCTAGTGTTGTAGAGGTTGAAATCAGCTGAAATTGAGACATGTACCTTACAGTGGGCTTCCCAACCTCCTCCTTTCGAATATTTCCAATAGGAAATAAAGTATATTCTTGAAGCCTGAAGCAGCAATCATCATACACAACACTTGTGTTTAAAAAAACCTCTCACTACAGTTCCAGCCCATGTGAATTATTTGGTCACTTAATCTATACCTCTGTTTACAAATATGAAGGGGCAGAGATGATAATACCAATAATGATTCTGGCACCACTCTCGCCAAATCAGACTGGCATTAGTTTCCAAAGGTGGCTGCTGGTAATGATCAGTGTTAATAAATACAATAGCAGTTAATTAAATTGGCTAGATTAAATCAATTGTCTAGATTAACAAGGAATGCGTTGGTGGCATTTTTATGGGATACTGATTATTTAGGGCATGCTCAGCAGTTGTTCTAGCACAGAGCCCAAATTGATTATATATATTAATTCTGTCTTGTAGCATGGCAGCACCGTGCAGTACTGAAACATTAAGTTATTCACTTGGTGTATTAATTTCTCACTGGCCTTGCTCAGTAAGATGACTGGGCTTTTGAAAGGCTTTGAAATTGTTTCTTTTATTTTTACATATTTAGTTATAGTAACTGTAATTGTATTAATGTTGGAACTATCATAGGCATCCTTCAGTCTCGAGAGACTATGGTAACATGCTCTGAATCGAGGAGTGTCCTCTCCAGAGCATGAAGCCCGGGTAAGGTAATATGGAGGATAGGCTGTTACCCAAGCAGCAGATCCCCCCTCTCCACATTGCTGAAATGGTCCAATGGAAAGGCAAGAGCCAATACAACTGGTTCCAGCAACGTCGCAGGAGTTGGCAGAACGACACGAGCTGCCTTCGAGACTCCAGCTCCAGATTTTGCCTCGAGGTTAACTCCTGAAGCCTTTTCCACGAGTGGATATAGCCACAAGGCAGTGGAGGTTTGAAATCGGAGTTTTCCTTCTCCTTGTTGGAACATATTCAGGTGATAAACACAGTCAAGCACCTCATGTCAACTGGTGGTCAGGATGATAGCACAGATAGAGAAGGGCTAACCAGTTGGGAAGATGCAGTCTGCAGTGGTGCTTCGTAGTCTGCCAATATTTGTGTGGGGAGGGTTTTGTCCTCATCCCAGTCATGAGCCACCTGCCTCTAAACACAACACCTGTTGATCCAGATTTCTCCCATTATAAAGGAACCAGTTGCATTATTCCTGACTTTGAAGTACTAGGGTTATTGTTACCATTACTCGGCCGGCATAAAATATTGCTTGGCCAGCGTGAAGTCTCAATGTATTGAGTTACTCTTGCCACCATTCCAGGAAAAAAAAGAGAGGGAAATATTCTCCATTCCCTTCCTCTGGCCAATCCCTAGAGTTCACCTTGAAAATAATAAAAAGATAAATAAAACACTTCTCTTGCCACTTAGGACTGATAAGGTAATGGCATGAGAAGTGAGGAGAAAAAAATCCTGCAAAATCACTTAAGATGTCCTTCAAAAGTAACTTTTGAGTGTGACTGGAAAAGTGTTACTTGTTACACCGAAAAGCAACTTTGCAACCACTTATCACAGTTATTCATTTGTTCATTCATTCATTAATAATGCTGTGTTTCTCCCAATGGGAGAATTCAAGGTGGCTCAATGTTGAAAAATAAATAAATTAAAGAGACAATAAATTGTGCATTAAAAACAATTAAACTATAACAGTAATTAAAATGCATCGAGTGATTAAAAACATGTAAAACTTAAAAAACAAACTTACTCAGCTGAAAACCAGCATTCAGGGACTCAGTTAAGATCATTAAAAGCCTGCCTGAGGAGGTGGGTCTTCAACTGTAGCCAGAAGGATGAAAGGGAGGGGACCAACCTAACCTCTCGAGGGAGAGCATTCCACAACCTGGGGAGGAGCCAGTTTGAAATGTAACTTAGTTACAACATTGTAGTTACAGTCTTTAACCCTCATTCAGTAAGATGAACAAAAACAGGCTTGCATGAGGTGACTTGTCAAGGACGTCTGACCCATGAAATTTCCAGTAGGGTGGAGTTAACTCTCCCTTAACTTTTACGTTGTATGACTATGGCAACTCTAAGCTTGTAGTTTGGAGAACCGTTAGGGCTTCCTTTCCTGTCTGTGACAATGAATTCCATAGTGTAAATATGTGTTTGTGAAATTGCACTCGTAACTAAGTATATAAAATTGAAAACTGAAAGATGGCCTGAAGGACATTATAGAAATGATTACCCTGCCAGTAGTTTTACTGAGGTCTTCCTGAGGCTTGTTCATTTGACAAATAAAATAAATAAATAAATAAATAAATGACAGAGTTTAGAAACGTTAATTTTTGAACTACTTTTTTTCAAACTACTACAATTCCATTGTACTAGAACTTTTTCCTTCAATTATTGTGGTGATGCTAGCTGGTGGATTGTGGGAACTGCAGTTTAAAAACCAGCTTTCCCCAGTTTGCCATTCTTCTGCTCCCAAAAGGAAAGCCAACATACGTTTTACAACTATGATTCCTTGTTTACAATCTGCTTTCATCATCTTGGTCGGTGATCTTTTCTTTCTGCTTTTTAGTCCTGATTGCATTGATTTTCATCAATTGCTGAATTTCTGCATCACAGCATTTTCCAGTTAACTGGTCTCTTCCCCCACCCCACCCCTAGATACACACCCAAGGCATAGGTATTTCTGAAATATTCCAGGAATATACCTGTCAAATCACTAAAAGGACATTTCTTCATATTATCTTCCCTAATCACTCTTCCCAATCAGTCTGAATTGGACTGCAGTTCTTGTGCTAAATATATATCTGGAAGAGTGTAGATTGGACATTGCGTAGGTTGGACGTTGCATACTATATATATACGTACATATGTTATTTTTATGCCATCTTTCTCCGCTATTGGGAACTCAGGGTGGCTTTAAAAATTTAAAGTCAACAATTAATGAAAAGAAATTGAGTAAGATTTAAAACTCATACTCATATTTAAAGTCATAGTTAAAACAATAAGTTTAAAATGTTAACCTTTTAAATTTTTTAAAATATCTCCCCATGTCAGTTACCTCCTGGATCCTGAAAAGGATCTTTAGAGATGCATGAACGGCTGGATAGCTCAGTGGTTTAGATCCCTAGGTGTAGAGCCAGAGATGAGAATTCGATTATCCACTATGCCTCCTTGACAAGGTTTGGACTCTATGAGTCATAGGGTCCCTTCCAGTTGTTGTTGTTGTTACTGTTGCTGTTGTTGTTACTTCATGCTTTGTGCTGATGCAACAGCTACCAGCAGATTCCAGGCATCAAAGTCCATTCATATCAGAAAGGAAGACAGCTATGTGGGTCAAAAGTAAAATCTCCTGGTCCACAGTGGAGCAATAGGGGATGGTATATGAGCAGCACACTTTGCTTTTTCGGTTTTGTCAGGTCAGCTCAAGGATCACAAAGTACTGTACAATATTCCAAGTTTGTCAGATCACCCCATCAGTGGTGTAAGCTCTAGGATTGTAGCAGCTAGTTGGTGGAGAAAAGGCCCAGTGGCCAATGGCAGGGAAAGCAAATGGGGAAAAGGTGGTTCATTCACTCTGATACTCCCTCACCCCACTCAATCTTACTTTACAGAATTCAAGTGAAGAGCAGAAAAATATACATTGCCCCGAATTAGCTACTACTATCCCTTCCCTCTACGGGTTCATTGACAAGAGTTGTGTGACACTGGCTGGTATAAGTCACTCACTTCAAGCTTCCATAGTTTTCCTTCTATGTAATTTGAATTTCAGTTTCTGCACCTTGTTCGTCCTCCCATCTCTCCAGCTCTTTCCATCTCATGACCTCCCCATTCTCTGCCCTGTCTCCACCCCTCATTTCTTCCCCTCCTTTGATGTGGCCTTTCAGAACGTTTGCACTGCTCCACCACCAGGTGGCTCTCCTGCCTTCTAAAGCCATATCTCGGAATTTACCGGGTGGAAAGTTAAAAAAGAACCTAGTTTCAAAGAAAAAGGAAATGACTCTGAAGAGGAAGGGAAGTGGAAGGGATTGATTCCAATCTCCAGTAATGTAATGTAAGGCTAATGGGTAATGGTACTACCCCTTAAACAGGACCAAAAGAGAATGTGTGAATGAGTCCGGTGCCCAGTTTCAAAGCTGGGCAGGGGGCATATTCACTTACTTTCATTCTCCTTCCGTCTCTCTTGCACATATTCACAGGCAATGTGATCAGAGTGAAGGGCAACAGAGGTTGTCTGTCTCTCATGAGGAAGTGGTTGGCAGGAATGAGGTAGCTAGCAAGAGCTTGAGATGAGACTGAGTGGTCCATTGCCTCAGTGGACCAGCCTCTTGGGCTATAGGGTCACGTCTGCTCTCTCTAGTGAAGTAACATTGTTGTTGTTTAGTTGTTAAGTTGTGTCCGACTCTTCGTGACCCCATGGACCAGAGCACGTCAGGCCCTCCTGTCTTCTACTGCCTCCCAGAGTTGGGTCAAATTCATGTTGGCTGCTTTGCAGACACTGTCCAGCCATCTCATCCTCGGTCGTCCCCTTCTCTTCTTGCCTTCACACTTTCCCAACATCAGGGAGTCTTCTCTTCTCATGGGATGGCCAAAGTATTGGAGCCTCAGCTTCAGGATCTGTCCTTCCAGTGAGCTCTCAGGGTTGATTTGCTTCAGAACAGATAGATTTGATCACCTTGCAATCCAGGGAACTCTCAAGACTCTCCTCCAGCACCACAATTCAAATACATCAATTCTTCGGCAGTCAGCCTTCTTTATGATCCAGCTCTCATTTCCATACATTGCGACTGAAAAAACCATAGCTTTGACTATGCGGACTTTTGTCGGCAAGGTGATGTCTCTGCTTCTCTCCCAAGAAGCAGGTGTCTTTTAATTTCATGGCTGCTGTTGCCATCTGCAGTGATCATGGAGCCCAAGAAAGTAAAATCTGTCACTGCCTCCATATCTTCCCCTTCTATTTGCCAGGAGGTGATGGGACCAGCGGCCATGATCTTAGTTTTTTTGATGTTGAGCTTAAGACCATTTTTTTGCGCTCTCCTCTTTCACCCTCATTAAGAGGTTCCTTAATCCCTCCTCATTTTCTGCCATCAGAGTGGTATCATCTGCATATCTTAGGTTGTTGATATTTCTTCCAGCAATCTTAATTCCGGTTTGGGATTCATCCAGTCCAGCCTTTCACATGATGAATTCTGCATATGTTAAATAAGCAGGGGGACAATATACAGCCTTGTCGTACTCCTTTCCCAATTTTGAACCAATCAGTTGTTCCATATTCAGTTCTAACTGTTGCTTCCTGTCCCACATATAGATTTCTCAGGAGATAGATAAGGTGGTCAGACACTCCCATTTCTTTAAGAACTTGCCATAGTTTGTTGTGTTCCACACAGTCAAAGGTTTTTGTGTAGTCAATGAAGCAGAAGTAGATGTTTTACTGGAACTCTCTGGCTTTCTCCATAATCCAGCACATGTTAGCAATTTGGTCTCTAGTTCCTCTGCCCCTTCGGAATTGAGCCTGTACTTCTGGGAGTTTTTGGTTCACATACTGCTGAAGCCTACATACCTTGTAGGATTTTGAGCATAACCTTGCTAGTGTGTGAAAGGAGTGTGAAATGATGTGGAAGGAACATAGCCTAGATGAAATAAGAGGTAGGGGGGTGGAGCTAATGATGTTTGCGACTGTGAGATTTGCTGCTGGGCCATTTGAAGCGCAGCCATCTATACCTTTCCACAGGGTCCTTCTTGAAAACGTAATTTTGATCAAGTGCCCTAGTTCTGAGGGCTGTTGAATCACAAGCTGTGTAATTCCTGCTTTTTCTGTGACAAATTCTTTCTGATTGTGGCATTTCTATATATTATTTGGTTGTGCTGAACTAGATAGGATTTTGCTTTTATCCGTTAAGACTGTTCTCAGCAATGCTGAGAATGAGCCAGACTAGATCACACCAATTCTCTCTCTCTCTCTCTCTCTCTCTCTCTCTCTCTTTCAGGTTGTAAAGAGGAAATGCAGGTCTCTGGACACTGTCTATAATTCTCCTAGATCCTTCAAATGTATTACCACCAGTGGTGTGATGGCTCCAGGGCTCTCACGGTTGAAGTGTCAACATTTTCTGATTTTGTGACTTCCTAAGCAGTAATATGTTCCCAGCGACAATGTATTGTTGTGAACTAGCTTTACTGTCATACAAAAGAGTTGGAGCTGGTTTTGTCTTGTGTGAGAAATTAAAGGGTCCTTCACGTTAATACAGATCTGCTCCTGATTGTGATGAGAACAGCTAAAACTGGGTTGGCAACACTAATCAATTTAGCTTCCTAAAATATTGCACTCTTCTTCATGGCATGTCTATCAGATTTTGTGGTGATTGGTTTTGGCATCTGGCTATGGACCCAGAGGTTGGAAGTTCAATTCTCAATGGTAGCTCTTTGACAGGGGCTGGACTTGATGATACATAGCAATCCTTCCATCTCTGCAGTTCTAAGCTTATATTATTATGACTACAAACTTTGCCCTTACATCACTGATCACCAGCTCAACGTAGCTGCTGGTGGTGGAGGGGAGAGGAATGGTTCCTACTCACTTTTTAGTGTTGTATTGACAATATTTGGAAGTTCTGATCATAGACTAGCAATTTTTAATTTGCCATGACATTTTGTGGACGGCACCCCTCTTCATTTGATGCCTATGGTGAAATGGACTGCAGACTCCCAAACAATTTTTTAAAATTAAGTGCTGTCAAGTTGAATTCAATATATGGTGGTGACCCTTTCCAGGGTACAGGAGAAGTTTACCATTCCCTTTTTCTCTGGGCACTTTGGGACTGTGCATCTTGCCCAAGGCCACACAGGCTGGTTTTTATCCCAGGAGGAATGGTGGGGAATTGAACTCCTAAATTCTGATTCTGCAGATAAGTACCCAACTTACAGAGCTTTCCAACCAAATACCATTGCCAAAACATTGCACTAAATAAAGCGTATGCAGCTTTTAAGATGCCACAAGATTTCTTGTTTGTCTTTTTTGCTGCAGCAGACAAGAATGGCTTCACTTCTTCCATCCATAAACACAGTGGTTGTATCTCATCACAGTGCTATATGTTTACCAAGGTCTTCAGCCTTAGACAAATGAACTGATCCTGGCAACTTCTAAGATGAAATGTCTAAATATTATTGTTGCAAGAACGAACTCACACTGTGGGTAAGCAGTCATTTGAAAACCCTCATGCTGGAGCAGGGCTGTGTTAATTAGTATTTTATCTTCACCCTGAAGAATGTTGCAAAAGATTCTGGCATAAAAGCTGTGGGTTAGCAAAATTAGTTATGGAAATCAAGCTTTAATTGAGTAGAGCATTAAGGAAGATCTTTGATACTAGTTGTAAGAGCTGTCTGGTTAGGCTGTAATGTCTGGCTACTTAATGGGTAAAGGCACTGCTTGTGTATTATAACAAAGAACGGAAAAGCTTTTTACATTTTTACAGATGTTTTTGAAAAATATTTGCATAGTAAACGGGGCTTTGACTACACATTAGGTGTGCTCCCTGGCAATTTTAATTGCTTAGTTACATTTCCAACATGGAAAAACTCACTGTTGCAGCATTCACTAGTACGTGACTTTTTGTGTTTGCCATTTTTCATAAACCTTTTATGATCCATTACGGAGTTTTTTGAGGGGAAGGGGTTAAGAGAGAATGGATTTTTCTTTATGCTTTCTTTATGCTTCAGTCATTCTCTCTCTCTCTCTCCCCCCCCCCCACTTTTGCAGATTAAACCCAGCTTTACCTACCTGAGAAACCATGCTGATATGCTACAACAGAAATCTCTTCTGGACTTCATCTGTCTCCCATCAGTCTTCCCAACACCATTCCAAATATTTTGTTTGCCTATGACAGTGGGAAAGGAAACAAAGCAAAACTAATTCCTAAGCATAACATGTAGTGGGAAATGTTCCAAATGATAATTCAATGATAGTGTAACTGATGCATTTATGCTGCTTTGGTCTCATACAAAGAAATGGGATTGCCACTCTGATCCTAAATGCATTTCCTTGAAAGTAAATGGTGGTGAGTTTAATGGACTGGATAACCAGTTAAGGCTGCATTCCTATGTATATTTTCAAATACTGTGTGGCCTCTACTCAATGGAGTGATGAAAAGCTGCTTAGGACCACTCTCCAAAGGTTTGCATAAGCCTAACCTTAGTTATTGGTTGCCTAAAACAGGACAGTAAATGGTATCTGACTACCACCTGCACTATCATGGAGCAGAGCTTGGAAAAAAAATCTGTTTGGACAACAATTCCTGAAATTCCTCATCCAGCAGGGTTACTTTCTGGACGATTTTCATGCTAGTCTCTGTCAGCATAAATAAAACAAAGAAAAATACAAATCAAAGTATGGCAACATTTCTAGGACAAACACATTTATTTCAATGAGAGCTTTTGTGGATTATAACCTAGGTTCCTCCAACACAAGGAGAACAATGTTTAGGGCATGGGTCTCCATACATAGACTGTGAGGATGGGATCCAAGAGCAAAAGGGGGCACCGAAATAGTTGATAGATGTCTGCACAGGGAACAACACAATTCATGAACATTCATATTGTTGACAATTGTTCCCAGAATCTCCTAGCTAACTAGGCTGACAGTGAGTTGTTCTGGGAGTTATAGTCCAAAAACAAAAAACAAAAAACAAAAAAACTTTTTCACTCCATGCCTCTAAGCATGCAGAGAATTTGTAAATCAGTGGTTCCCAGTCTTGGCTAACTCAGGTGTTTTTGGCAGCAGTTCCCAGAAGCCTTCACCACAATCTGTGTGCTAACCAGGGTTCCTGGGAGTTGCAGCCCAAGAACACCTGGGTCATTCAAGGTTGGGGACTACTATCGTAAGTGAATGAATGTTCCTGGCTGGGAACAAAAGCAGCAGCCTGGTCACTGGGAATGGAGGAAACAGACTGCACCAGAGATTTTGGTTTTGGCTAGTTTGGAAGGAAGAATGCTACAATTGAGAAGTAGCAGAACCAATCCAAATGGTTGGATATTTGACTCATATTGGGCTTCATATTTGGGCTTCATCTCCCACAAATTCACAGTCACAAACTTTATGTGCACTTATATTTGAACTCGTAATATACAATCAATTATTTTCTGTCATACAGTTGTACATTTTTTTTTCATAAAACCGGGCTCTGCATTATGCCTAGATTCCAGCCCTTGGGACAGGATTTAACAGAATCAACAAACTGCTCTCTTTTTCCCCCTGTCACATTATGCTTTTTGACTTATGCTGTCACGGGGTTGACTAATATAATGACAGTTTCTATAGCAAGTTGCCTGAAGCTGAGATTCTAATAATGTAACAATTTCTCAGACAGCATAAAGGAAATGTCTAATGGATGTTTTCCTGCTTAAAACTAAGGTTATTTGATGCTATTTCCATCTGCAGCTACCATACATGTGTGAGATGCTTTTGCTCATGTCTTTGTGGGGGGAGAAATCATTCACATGTGTTGTGATCTTTGGTTCTGCTAGAATCACTGCAGAAACATCTGATATCTTTCTCTGGTTAGGGATGTGTTTCCACTGATAACAAGAGGCATGCAGGCTGAATACTTTCTTGTGCATTTGATAATCTCAGTGTAATGTGATGCTGTCTGCTCCCATTTGTGACTTGCTGTCATTCAGGTGTTTAAAAAAGAAACAGAATGTACACACTTTGTCTGCCAATTGTACAACATAGAGTGTTTTCTGTAAGTGTTTGGGCACTATACCCCCAATTCACCTTTGTAATCACTTAAGGAGATGGTTCAAACAAAGTATGCTGCTTCATACTTTGTTTGAATATGTGCTCAACACTTCCCATCCCCATCACCTTCTCAGGCAGGTGCCCACTCAGAGGCAATGCCAGAAGGAGGTGGGACAGAGAAGTCAGGATGCTACCTCTGAGTGGGCACTCACCAGAACAGGCAGGCCTAGGAAGTGCCAAACACCAGATGAAGTACGAACCAGCACAAACCACCAAACTATTCATTCATTCATTCATTCATTCATTCATTCATTCATTCATTCATTCATTCATTCATTCATTCATTCATTCATTTTGTACCCTGCCTATCTGGTCAACACAACCATTCTAGGCGGCTTCCAGACAGATAAAAATACAAAAAACATATGCATATAACAAAATAAAAATATCCAGCAATAGACAATAAGCAATAACAACAAACAATAAGCAATAAACAATAAGCAGATTCTTCAAGATGGCGAGATGACAAGGATAGATAAAGAAAGAAAAATTAAATATTATCTGGAGGGAAGGCCTGCTTAAACATCCAAGTTTTTAGATGGGTCTTAAAAATGCCCAGCGACAGGGCCGCACGAATCTCTGGAGGCAGGTTGTTCCAGAGGCGAGGAGCCACCACTGAGAAGGCCTGATTTCTTGTTTTTTCATTTCGGGCCTCCCTCAGCATCAGGCTCCTCAGCCTCACCTCCTGACTTGATTGAGTGCTACGGGTAGATCTTGGTGGGAGATCTACCTGTATCAACATCTCTAGTTGTTTGTGTGTTCAGTCGTTTAGTCGTGTCCGACTCTTCGTGACCCCATGGACCAGAGCACGCCAGGCCCTCCTATCTTCCACTGCCTCCCGGAGTTGTGTCAAATTCATGTTGGTTGCTTCGATGACACTGTCCAACCATCTCATCCTCGGTCGTCCCCTTCTCCTCTTGCCTTCACACCTTCCCAACATCAAAGTCCTTTCCAAGGAGTCTTCTCTTCTCATGAGATGGCCAAAGTACTGGAGCCTCAGCTTCAGGATCTGTCCTTCCAATGAGCACTCGGGGTTGATTTCCTTTAGAATTGATAGGTTTGTTCTCCTTGCAGTCCAGGGGACTCTCAAGAGTCTCCTCCAGCACCACAATTCAAAGGCATCAATTCTTCGGCGGTCAGCTTTCTTTATGGTCCAGCTCTCACTTCCATACAACACTACAGGAAAAACCATAGCTTTGACTATTCGGACTTTTGTTGGCAAGGTGATGTCTCTGCTTTTTAAGATGCTGTCAAGGTTTATCATTGCTTTCCTCCCAAGAAGCAGGCGTCTTTTAATTTCGGGGCTGCTGTCTCCATCTGCAGTGATCATGGAGCCCAAGAAAGTAAAATCTGTCACTGCCTCCATATCTTCCCCTTCTATTTCCCAGGAGGTGATGGGACCAGTGGCCATGATCTTAGTTTTTTTGATGTTGAGTTTCAGACCATTTTTTGCACTCTCGTCTTTCACCCTCATTACAAGGTTCTTTAGTTCCTCCTCACTTTCCGCCATCAGAGTGGTATCATCTGCATATCAGAGGTTATTGATATTTCTTCCTGCAATCTTAATTCCAGCTTGGGATTCCTCCAGTCCAGCCTTCCGCATGATGTATTCTGCATATAAGTTAAATAAGCAGGGTGACAATATACAGCCTTGTCGTACTCCTTTCCCAATTTTGAACCAATCCGTTGTTTCATATCCAGTTCTAACTGTTGCTTCCTGTCCCACATATAGGTTTCTCAGGAGATGGATAAGGTGGTCAGGCACGCCCATTTCTTTTAGGACTTACCATAGTTTGTTGTGGTCCACACAGTCAAAGGCTTTTGCATAGTCAATGAAGCAGAAGTAGATGTTTTTCTGGAACTCTCTGGCTTTCTCCATAATCCAGCGCATGTTGGCAATTTGGTCTCGAGTTCCTCTGCCCCTTCGGAATCCCGCTTGTACTTCTGGGAGTTCTTGGTCCACATACTGCTGAAGCCTACCTTGTATGATTTTGAGCATAACCTTGCTGGCGTGTGAGATGAGTGCAATTGTCCGGTAGTTGGAGCATTCTTTGGCACTGCCCTTCTTTGGTATTGGGATGTAGACTGATCTTTTCCAGTCCTCTGGCCACTGTTGAGTTTTCCAAACTTGTTGGCATATTGAATGTAGCACCTTAACAGCATCATCCTTTAGGATTTTAAATAGTTCGACTGGAATGCCATCACCTCCACTGGCCTTGTTGTTAGCCAGGCTTTCTAAGGCCCACGTGACCTCACTCTCCAGGATGTCTGGCTCTAGGTCAGCAACTATATTGTCTGGGTTGTCCGGGATATCCAAAACTTTCTGATATAATTCCTCTGTGTATTCTTGCCACCTCTTCTTGATGTCTTCTGCTTCTGTGAGGTCCCTTCCATTTTTGTCTTTTATCATGTCCATCTTTGCACAAAATGTTCCTCTAATATCTCCAATTTTCCTGAACAGATCTCTGGTTTTTCCTTTTCTGTTATTTTCCTCTATTTCTTTGCATTGTTCATTTAAGAAGGCCCTCTTGTCTCTCCTTGCTATTCTTTGGAAGTCTGCATTCAATTTTCTGTAACTTTCCCTATCTCCCCTGCATTTTGTTTCCCTTCTCTTTTCTGCTATTTGTAAGGCCTCGTTGGACAGCCACTTTGCTTTCTTGCATTTGCTTTTCTTTGAGATGGTTTTTGTTGCTGCCTCCTGTACAATGTTACGAGCCTCTATCCAAAGTTCTTCAGGCACTCTGTCCACCAAATCTAGTTCCTTAAATCTGTTCTTCACTTCTACTGTGTATTCGTAAGGGATTTGGTTTAGATTATACCTGAGTGGCCCAGTGGTTTTTCCTACTCTCTTCAGTTTAAGCTTGAATTTTGCTATGAGAAGCTGATGATCAGAGCCACAATCAGCTCCAGGTCTTGTTTTTGCTGACTGTATAGAGCTTCTCCATCTTTGGCTGCAGAGAATATAGTCAATCTGATTTCGATGTTGCCCATCTGGTGATTTCCATGTGTAGAGTCACCTCTTGTGTTGTTGGAAAAGGGTGTTTGTGATGACCAGCTTGTTCTCTTGACAAAACTCTATTAGCCTTTGCCCTGCTTCGTTTTGAACTCCAAGGCCAAACTTCCCTGTTGTTCCTTTTATCTCTTGACTCCCTACCTTAGCATTCCAGTCCCCCAGAATGAGAAGAACATCCTTCTTCGGTGTCAGTTCTAGAAGGTGTTGTAAATCTTCATAAAATTGTTCAATTTCAGTCTCCTCAGCAATGGAGGTTGGTGCATAAACTTGGATTATTGTGATGTTGAAAGGTTTGCCTTGGATTCGTATTGACATCACTCTATCATTTTTGAGATTATATCCCATTATGTCTTTTCCCACTCTTTTGTTGACTATGAGGGCTACTCCATTCCTTCTACGGGATTCTTGCCCACAATAGTAGACATGATAGTCATCTGAGTTGAAATCACCCATTCCCATCCATTTTAGTTCACTGATGCCCAGAATGTCGATGTTTATTCTTGCCATCTCCTGTTTGACCACCTCCAGCTTCCCAAGGTTCATAGATCTTACATTCCAGGTTCCTATGCAGTATTTTTCTTTCCAGCATCGGACTTTCCTTTCACTTCCAGGCACGTCCACAGCTGAGCGTCCTTTCGGCTTTGGCCCATCCACTTCATCAGCTCTGGAGCTACTTGTCCTTGTCCTCCGCTCTTCCTCAGTAGCATGTTGGACGCCTTTTGACCTGAGGGTCCCATCTTCCAGCGTCATATCTTTTAGCCTTTTGTTTCTGATCATGGGGCATTCTAGTTGTTTAGCCTAACCATAACTTGCTAGTTGGGAAATAGTTCTCACGACAGGATAGAATATTTTCGGACAAAATGGTTTTGAAATGAGTTTGCAGTTATTGCAGAAACAAATGAAAAAAGTGAGCAGGCAGTTATTGCAAAATGACTCCATAGTTCTTATGAAAACAAAAGTACACTTCCTCCATCACTGTCTGTCTTTAGTCATATATAATATTTATTTCAAAAATGTAACAGCATTGAGTGCATACTTTGTTTGCATTGTAATCTGTCTACTATGACCTGTGCTCTGGTCAGCTCATAAGTGGATTACTGTAAGGTATTGTGTTGGGGGGGCTGCCCTTGAAGACATCACAAAAGCTTCAAAAAATGTACAATGTGGTTACTAGAATTTTAGCTGGTATAGGATGAGCTCATGGATTCCTAGGAGAGCTCTAAGTCCAATTCACGTTATGACCTTCAGAAACTAGAATGGCTTGTTTGCATATTCCTAATCCTTCCTGTTTGGAGTGCTTCTGCCTGCATCAATTTGCCCATGAATTTCCTTGCCATAGGAAGCCTACTGTATAGAATTTAGGCAGAGAGCCTTCTCTGTAGTGACATCCTCTCTCTGGAATTCCCTCCTCGTTGAGACTTCATGGGCACTTACACTCTTCTGGTGCTGAGTTAAAATTTATTTGGTGTAACATCACTTAATTAAAAGGCAAGCCTTTAAGGCTTTCAGAACCCTTTGGCAGGCTGGCATTACAAAACTGCATGCATTTGTTTTGAGGGGACAGAAGAGAAACAAAATCATCCAGGATAGACATTATGCTGGTTGTATCTGTTGTTACTTAAAGCTTAAAACAGGGGCTACAAACGTAGAGGATCACTGCAGGCATGAGGGTATCATGTTATGAGGGTATCTAGAGATAAAGAACTGCTTTTATGCTTTCATTGTTGTTATGTATCACCAAGTCACGTCTGACTTATGGAAATGTAAGGAAGGATTTTAAAAAAGAGAAGACAAAGGTGGGAAAAGTGACAGAGACTGAGAAGGACAGAACAGAGAAGGAAGAAGTCAGAAAAACCTGATGGAAAAGCAGGCGGCAGATGTAAATCTAGTGGAAATAAGAGTGTTGGAGGAAAGTAAACACCTTGAAGAATGGGAGAAGGTAATAAAGGAAGATCATTGGACCAGAGAACCTGCATTGTTTAGAATCCCCAAGGTGGAGACAGAAAGGATATGGTCAACCGAATCCCCTCATAAAGTAAGCTCTCTTACTGGGGAGAATGAAAGAGGAGAGATGGAAGGCACCAGACACAGGAGGTTACAGCCTGGGAGAGGAACAAAGGGGTACTAGTACCCTGGTACGTGATACAGGACTAGGGCTGTCAAACCCTGCATAACCAAGGATGCTCAACAGGGAAGTGAGGGGAAGTTGACCACTCACATGCAGCAGGGATGTGTGCATCACCCTTGTTGTGACACCCTCTATCTGGCATACGTAAAGCCACTGTTGTGTTTGGAGGGAAGTTGGGAGACTTGAGGTTGACTTTCTTTAAAACTAAGAAGACACCTCAGAAAGGACCAACCAGTAAGCTACGAAGAGAAGATGGTAGGTGGACATTTGTTGTTACAAATTGGTAATTTTAATTTTTTTTTAGATCTTTGTTCAATAAAGGCTGTTGTTTTGCATACAACTGACTCCTGCATCATGGAGGTAAACATGGGTGAAGGAGACTTGATAGGCATAGCAGACAGGCATGGAAGACAGAATCACATGGAGACAAGTCCATGTGTCATTAATCACAATTTACAACACCAAATTGTTTTGATGTGTTTGGCTAGCTTTTTAAAAATACATTTTTGCATTGTGTTAACTGTTACCACAAATCTTACTGGAAATTGTTCCTTGTTCGGACTCTAGTGAAGTGTTCCTGGTGATAAATTGAAAAGGATAGCATTTTTATTAGACAATCTAGTGACTTATTAAAAAAGCTCACCACAGTTCCAGCACTTCCACTAATTGATTCCACAGATTAGAAATATTACTATTTAGGACTAAAATGTCCAGAATTCTGGCCATACTGGTTGAGAGATTTTTTGGGAGTTCTAGTCTGAACAAGTAACTTTTACATGCTCCAGTATTATTAATAAAACTGACATACACAATAAAATTGCTAGGTACACAAGCTACTGTTTGAATCTGGTGATTTTGGTTTCAAGAACATGTGTCACGTTACAGCTTTTTTTCCTAAAAAAAAAAAAAAAAGATCACCAGTGGGACATTGATTTGGACATAGGATTTGTCAGTTTTTTTTCCATTTATTTTTAGATTCAGTTTAATTTAGAGTTTAGTTATGTTTTTCTCTACAGATGATTAAAAGAAGTATCTCTACTCTGCTGTGAAATCTTGTGTCTTTCCACCAGTCTACATTTATTCTCTTCTATTTTACCGACTGGCATATGGAATCCTCATTACCTTCAGAGCTCTCTCTCACTTTCTCTCTGTCTCCTATTTGCTTCTTTGATATTGTCTTATTCATTTTTCTCTTTCTGCTTCCTGTCATCTATGAGCTGAGTACAATTTTCAGCTTTGCAGCTTTTTGGAAAAGAGCTCTCCAGCTGCGTCAGCCACATCTTGTCTTGTCACAGCATTATTTCTGAAGAGCCAGCCAAGTTTTCATATCATATCTGTCTTTTCTTCCTCTTTTTTGCCTTCTCCTGTTCTTTGAGGTAGATATTAACACAGCTATTCTGACTTTTGATGCGGCTGTTCTGCCCAGTGATGTTATGTTGCATTTGAGCCAGTTGCCGGAGTTCTCCAGCCAAGAAGCCCTTCAACTTCCTGGATTTCTTTTTCCGTTTCTTTTACCTTGAATGACCAACTGTGATAATCTGTGCTTTTTTGCTTCTCATTATGTGACCAAACTCTTCTCACTATGTGTTTATTCATTCCTTATAGTCCTTTTCTTAATTGGCTGCTTTCTAAATCCAACACATTCTGATCAGCTTGTAATAAACACACATTTCAAATGCTTCTCCCTGTGTTGAAACTATGTTCCTGCATGCCAGAAGATGAACCAAAAATATGAAGCACTCTACAACTCTCATTCTGAAAGCCAGTTGCAAATTCTTGTTGTGTGCTGCATTATTCATCTGAAAGAAGCTGCTCCTTCCAGATTTCCAGTTTTATAAGGCTGTATGTCCGTGCGTGTGTGTTGTGCACATGCAAAAACAGTATCAAGAGGTTTCTGAAGCCCATAGTCTATGTTTTGTCTACACCTGCTGAGAAAAAAATTGCAAGTTCCATTCAGTTCCAATAATGAAAACAAATTGCTAGACTCAGAACGATTCCCTTCCAAGTATGTTTAGGAGTCTACTAAAAATAAAATAAAATAAAATAAAAATTCTGTAATCCTGGAATCTACCAAGCCCTTGGGAGATACTCACCCACCTTGCGGGTGCCACATTCCAAGGAACAGACAAACCCGGATCCCTGCAATAGGTTTAGGGTTACGCTTAAATCTGTCAACAGGAACTCTTTCTCATGGATAGTTCCTATCGCCAATCCAGGCAAATAGCTGATGTTCCCTTTTATAATGCTGGCTTAACACTACCACAGTGAAGGTGTGACTTCACATTGCCTTTTAAAAAATGTAACATTTTTAAAATGTTTTCTGTGAAACACAGCTTTTGGTGATACTACATATACCATATGTCATAGCCCTGATCAGTGGTATATATGGCTATAATACCGGGTGACTGCTAATTGTAAAATAACAAGCAGTGCTGGTAAACCAAAGAGGTTTTTCTTTAAAAGAAACAAAAAGAAAATAATGAAAAGATTGCATGAATAAGGAAAAATAAAAGATAAAAAAATGTTTCAGCTGTCAGTTTCATCCTCATCTGAATCCAAAGGGTATTTCATTAGTTTTCATCATGATATTTGTATTTATGTGGCAATTATTGTATTCAGAGCATTTGAGAATGCAATGTTGATTTAGCCCATATAAAAAGTTAAAATTTGGAAAAACCTGGTTTGTTTATTTATTTATTTGGACTAGGGTTTTCAGAATATTTATTATTATTTATTTATTTAAAATATTTCTATCTTGCCTTTCTCCCCAAAGGACCCGAGGTGGCTTACCTCATTAAAATAATATTTAAAAGCTAAAAACAGTACGTATACAAATATTTAAAAAGAATTAAAGAAGTATTGTATTGAAATAGTAACTAGGATCAACATTAAAACACATTTTGAGCAACAGAACACAACAATCCATTTAAAACTCCTCTCAGTCCATCAGCCACTAAAGAAAAGCCTGCCTGAAGAGAAAGGTCTTTGCCTGACTGTGGAAGGACAGCAAAGATGGGGCCAAACTGGCTTCCCATGGGAGGGAGCTCCACAGTCTGGGGGCAGCTACAGAGAAGGCCCTCTTCGGTGTCCCCACCAAGCGCACCTGTGAGAGTGGTGGGACTAAGAGAAAGGGTTCCCAAGAGCTGGCCAGGCTCATAGGAGGAGATGTGGTCTTTTAGATAGCTTGGAACCAAGCCATTTAGAGCTTTATAGTTTAAAACCAGCAAGCATAATAGAACTACACAATTGTAGGGGAAGGCAA
This sequence comes from Pogona vitticeps, assembly GCF_051106095.1. Taxonomy (NCBI): domain Eukaryota; kingdom Metazoa; phylum Chordata; class Lepidosauria; order Squamata; family Agamidae; genus Pogona; species Pogona vitticeps. The sequence goes on from NC_135785.1 coordinate 26,477,366, forward strand.
CTAACTGCTTTAGGCACTTGTCTGGTGCTTTGAGATCCATTCCACCAGCAAAGTACTTGCAGAAGAAACAGGAAGCATAGGAGTGTGTGGCTGTTGCTTGTGTCCCTTGTCTGACCTCACAGTTTTAAGAATTTCTTCCCATTTCCTCAAGAAAACAGGCCAAAAAAAAGGCCTGCTAACATTTGGAGCCTGTGAACAGGGTCACGGAAGAAGCATTTTGAGCCCAGCGCTGCTTTGCAGAGCTGCAGATGCCGCAAATTCCTAAAAGCTTCTACATATTGCCAAGCGGTATAGGGGCTTGATGTGGGGCGGGAGTTGCATCAGTAGAGTATGTTCAAGAATTAGTCCACTAGGCTGTAAGAGAAAGGGGCTGCTCACTAGGATCGTTGCCACAAATAAATTTGTAATTTAACAGATCTGTAACAGAATAGCAAGACTGTTACCAATAGCAATTGGTTAACTCCAAATTGTTGGTACTGTATTGCTTCTCTTGCCCCCATAGTGCAAAAACACATGGATATCTACCAGCCTGCAACAGATTCTTTCATTGTGTTAAGAAGTTGACAGTCCTCCAGCCCATAATTGAAGCCAGTGGTGGAGCAAAGCTTATTGGAGTTGGATTTTGTTCCCCCTGAAGCTGTCAGACAGCCACCTCTGGTTCTCATTCTCTCTCTCTGCTTGATTTGGCTCTGTAGAGGGAAGAAATCCAGAGAAAGTCTGAAGATCAATGTTCCCTTAACTGCAAAGATCCTGCCAGCTGAGGAAGGCCAGAGGAGGATACATGCATATAGGATAAAATGAACTGTAAAAAGCAGGAAGAAGGGGAAGGTATCTCCCCTCTGAACTGTGGTGAGAGGAGAGTTTTTTTTTAACCTTCTGAGGCGAGATGTTTGCCTCCTGATGCAAATATCAAAATTATGCTGCCCTCCATTTCATGCAGAGAAAGTAACAGATGGACCAGCAGTGAAAACTAGTGTTGCAATTTGACTGACAGTGGAAACTGGTACGATAGTTGCATAGCATCTCTGCCTCCTTCCGCACACACATTCTGGAAGGCTAGATTGTGCTTAAAGATGACTATGGGCTAAGTGGAATGCACAGCTCTGTCTTCCAAGAGATGGGCCTGGAAAGGAACACAGGAGGAAGGATAGCAAGGACACTGCTATTTATCCGCATCTGTTATCAGGGTGGTGGCCTCCCTTTGCTTTATACCAACCCCATCTAAGGTGCTTTCAGTGGTCTCAGTCTTAATCCCATCTCTTTCATTAGGCGTAATGAATGGGCTGCCTGAGACAGCTGAATTTGGATGTCATGCAAAGATAGCTACAGTAATTGGTAATTATTTAATTGATCATTATTCAATTTTTACTGTCAGGGAAGAAGAGAGACACTCTGGGGATTTTCTGCCTCTGGTATCAAGATGTTTTTGGCTAGACTGAACCTTTTGTCTTTGGTTATGGAAGAGGGGTGGGGCAGCGGGCCATTTCCTGCCTTCTTTTGCTCAGGCAGCAAAACATCCTGGGTAGGTCTGCCCTGTTATTCATGAGGTCTTAGGAATTCTTAGTAAGAACTCTTCTTCTCCTTCATGCACCATTATTTAGCAAGATATGAAAAGAAGAAAAAGCTGGTAGCATGCAATATATCTAGTTTGGTCTTTAAAGATGTACAAAATTCTGATTAGCTAACCTGTTTGCTTCACAGCCTGGTAAGGATTATTAAAGCCAGTTCTCGTTGCTCCAGGCTTAAAAATCTGACAAATATATCACTGGTACAGTCCACCTCTGTATTGCTTCTTTTAATTAATTCCTACTACTGGCATCCATGGAAAAGCTGTCACATTTTTTGGTCAGGATTTTTTCGGCACTGAAATGAAGCAGTTGCAAGAGCTACATTGGGTTGCTTCTTAACTGAGCACTCTGGACATACGAGAGGATAGTTGCTTTTCTAGATGCTTATTTCCTAGAAACAGAGTTTTAAGAGCTTTTCTTGTCATTCACAGCTCATTAAGAGAACAGGCTTAAAAGATTTAAGAGCAACACTTTGCAAAGGAGGCTAATAGTTCCAACTGGGTTTCAGATCTGCTTTCCTAAATTTTCCAGTGATTGTAGCAGATCAAATATTCATGAGCTGGAACTGAGATTCGACAGAAAGCAGTACAATGTTTGGCTGGCTAGAAATGACCAAGCCATCCAATTGTGAGAAGAAGGATTTAAGTTCTTGCTTTTGTCCTTGCAAACAATAAGAATAAATTGTAACATTCTTCTCCTTAAAACCACAGACTCCTAGAGTAATGAAGCTGGAAGTAGTCTATAAGGCAATCGAGTCCAGCACCCTGCTCAATGCAGAAATATAAATCAAAGGATATCTGCTAGATGGTTTTCTAAATTTGTCTTCAATGGCTCCAATGTTTGAGCACTCACCACCTCTTGAGGTAATTGGTTTCACTGTCTTACTGTTTTTCCTGATAGTCAACTGGAATCTGGCTTCCTGTAACCTGATCCCATTGTTTTGTGTCCTGCACTCTGGGATGATCAGGAACAGATCCTGTCCCTTCTCTGTATGACAGCCTTGGTCGTCTTTTCTCAAGGATAAACATGCCCAGTTCTTTTGGTTTTTCATTATAGGACTTGGTTTCCAGACCCCTGATCATCTTCTTGGGATTTTCAGCCCTCTGGATGGTGATAAACTTCTATTCCCACTATTGGTCTGTTAGGAAATGGATTATACAACATCTTCAGGACTACAGATTCTCCCCACCCACCCCCCCCCCCCAGATAAAGGCACTGTCTCTGCCAGACTAGGGATTCCGTGAGTACTTTCTTTCGAGGTAAGGATTCACTTAATATGCAATGAATTTCAAGTTGTGTTTCCTGGGAAAAAACCTGTCCATCACTTCAAATAAAAGGTATAGATGGACCATTGAGGATGACTATTTTGGTAAGATGTGGTCTTTCACTTTTGACCAGGATGTCAAAAAAGAGATATCAGAAAAGGACCCAGAGGACAAAGATATCATAGATTTCATATACTCTGGTTTCCAGGTCATATGGAAAGATGGCAATTATTGGGAAACGCCTTCTAATACTGAGCATGACTACCTGGTGCTATCAGTATCCAGCATCCCCTCCACAAGTGCCTTTTTCCTAAAATACCAAAAGCTGTTATGACTGTAAAATTGTGCAGGGTGCACAGCATAGTAGAGGTCACAGAGCAGAGAACAACCTTTAAGAATCTCTCCACCTGTTGAACAAGGGGGAACTACTGAGGATGTGCCTGCTAGAGTCTATGATGAATCAGAAAGCCTCAGCCCACCTTCTGCTCTTGTTAGTCACTCGCTTGGAGCTATCCATGGTACTGCATACATTGAGCTGCTTTGCTCCCTGGAGACCATGGATATGAATGCATCAAAGCACATGTATAGCTCTGTCAAAGACTCTTTGGGGTAGCTCTTTTGGTTTCTGCATCATGGCGGGGGGGGGGCTAATACCAGAGGTGAATGAGACCATCTTTCCTCCTCCTCCTCCTCCTCCTCTGTCCTTCCATTACTCTGCTGCATCTCTACTGCCCTTATGGGAAAGGGACAGTTGACTCTTCCTTGTCTGCTTTCAGAAGCCAGAACACTGGAAAGCCCTTTGAGGGTACAAGCCACAGAATCCCCAACAAGCTTGGCTTACCTTCCCTTCTTTTCTGCCCAGTTGGCTTCTGAAAGAGGAAAATATTACTCTTATCAGAATGTTCCAAAAGAACATTCATACCAGATCTGTTTCTTAAAAGTGAGTGGTCCTTAGTTGGCCTTTGGAACTTAAATATCAGTGCTCTGCCTGATGAATTCTTGTGCGAGACAAAAGCATAGAAATTTTCTTTTCTATGTTTGTGTGCTCTGTGCTGTCAAGTTGGAACTGATTTATAGCAACCCTAATACAGCGTTCAAGGTAATTTAGATATTTAAAGAGTGGGTTTACCAGTTTCACTCCCCCGGTGAGTTTCCATGGCTGAGCAGGGATTCAAACCCTATTTGCCAAAGTCCTCGTCCATCACTATATCCACCCCACCAGTGGTTCTCAAACTTGAGTCCCCAGATGTTCCTGGACTGCAGTGCCTAGAAATCCTGGCCAGTACAGCAAGAGGTGACAGCTTCTGGGAGTTTTAGTCCAAGAACATCTGAGGGCCTAAGTTTGAGAAGCCTTGTACTACACCACTTTAGTGGTCTAAATAAAGATATCACCTGCCCTAGGTTTCAGATTGTGTAAGGATGACACCGCTTTGTTTCTTTTTTCTGGACTGTGGAAGATGCCCAGAGCACCATCTACAAGAAAATATGGATTCTTACCAGATTGCTTACAGAGGCCAGAACTTGAGAAAGTTTCTGCTTTGATTTACCATCCCCAAAATCTTATTAATGCTGACTGGGGGCTCCTGGAAGGAGGAGTCCAACGATGTGCCTTTCATCTGCCCAATATCTGAGGACGGACCTTTTAAATTTGGATAAAAACAAGTTGAAATGAGGCCGAGGGCTTTACAACATTGTTTGCTTGCATGTTTTCCTTGAATTTGTCTACATGAAGCTAGCTGGGTTTCCTAACCACAGTTAGTTTTGTTTTGTCTTGTTTCTATGTTTTTTAAAAATCTGTCATAACTTCTCAAGTTAGCTTTGTGCAATTTTTTAAATCTAAGCTTAGTGAGGCTGTTAAAAGAAAATGCTACAACTTCTTGGGGGTGGGGGTGGAGAGAAACAGTATAAACATTTACAGAGATAAGAGACATAAGTGGCCTACATATATTACTATTTTCCTCAGAGAACCTTAAAATGTGTTACAGGGGATGAGTAACAACTCTCTTCGTTCTGGATTAGAATACCTGTATACCAAATTTGCAAATTTCTTTTCTATTCAGAATGGCAAGATCTTAAGAATATAATAATTTGAATTATGTGTGGAAAGTGGAAATGACATACGTATCCATACATACACAGTTTTTTGAGTGCTTAAGTTTCAAAATCTGGATTTGAATCCTTAGGTATTCTACTATCTCACTGGGGAATTAGGGCAGCCATTTTTGTGTTCTCCCTCTCTCTTTTCTTTTTTAAGTTGATATGTTCCTCATTTAATACCTGTATGAGAGGCAGATACAGTATTGTTGTCTCCATAACATAAACAGGTGTATCTATTGAATTGGGCCAGCACAAATAAACAGAATGTTATTTACATTTTCTTTTGAAGATATGACCCGCACTCAGATTTTTTTTCCAGATTTGAGACAGACCTCAAACCACATTTTAAAAGGGCAAAGGCTGGATAAGGAGAAATGAATTAATTTTTCCCATTTGCATTTTATTTATTTTATTTTATTTTATGTATTTATTATATTTATATTCCGCCCATCTAGTCATTTGACTATTCTGGGCGGCGTACATCGTACAAAATAAACAATTAAAATAACATCAGTGTCAAGAATAAAAAGTCATTCAAGATGGAAAAACAAGAAAATAGATCAAATAGTGCCTGGAGGGAAGGCCTGCCTGAATAGTCAGGTTTTTAATTGGCTTTTAAAAATACCCAGCAAAGGGGCCGTACAGATCTCTGAAGATAGATTATTCCATAACTGAGGAGCAACTGCCGAGAAGGCCCAGTTTCTTGTTTTTTTCCTTCCGGGCCTCTCTTGGCGTTAGGCTCCTCAGTCACACCTCCTGACTAGATCGAGTGACACAGGTAGATTTTGGTGGGAGAAGGCGTTCCATCAGATAGCGAGGTCCTAATCCATTTAGGGCTTTTTATGTAATCATTTAAACTTTGAAATCGACACGGAAGCACACGGGCAGCCAATGCAATACGGCCAGAATGGAGAGATATGATGATGTTTTCTCACCCCACTAAGTCTGGCTGCCGCATTCTGCACCATTTGAAGCTTCCGCATCAGTCTCAAAGGTAGCCCCACATAGAGCGCATTTTGAAGGAAGTCCAGCCAGTGATAATTGGAATTGGAACCTTGAGCAGAATAAATCCATGCTGCAACATTTCATTGTGGATTCCATTGCTGCTGGTATTGCTTTGGATGATGGTTTCATTAACAATGTCCACAAACATTTGGAAGTATGTGTCTTCCACTCATACTTGACAAATGTTTGGTACAGTAGTAGACTGCCATGAACAGGCAGCAGTAGGCACACCTGCAGGGTAAAAATTGGCTGTCTGTGATAATGTGATGTTTCTCCACTCTTTTGATTACTGTCCCTATTCTGAATTAGCATCTGAATGCAAGGTGATTTCCAGAAGCTCTTGCTAATGGCAAGACCAGCATGTTAGCTACCAAGCTGGGCACTTAATAATACACAGTTGAAGTAGATTTAACAACTGCTGATCTCTTTTCTTCTTTGGAACAATGCTTTTTGGTTAATACAAATTAAATGGAAGTAAATTGGCCGCCGCTCTAACAAAGATTTGTCTTTCATAAGAGCAATGGCTGTCAATCAGTAACATATTTCTTTATTATTGAAACTGTCTGCAGCATTCCCCCTCTGTGTTTGTACATACTGTCATTTGTCAAGCAGTTGGACTGTTACCAACCATGTACTTCACTGTAAAGACAGAGACCCCACTGAAGAGATCAGTAGGACTTTTTGATTTCTTAGACTATAAAACCCACAATTCTCCATTCCCAGAATTCTACCTGACTGAGAGATACTTTATAGGCACCTAAATGTGGCTCACCTGGGAGAAAGGCCTCAGCTGGAAGACTTTGAGGTTTAGCTAGGCATAGGTAAAGGTTCCCCTTGACATTTAGTCCAGTCATGTCTGACTCTAGGGTGCGATGGCGTTTCCAAGCCATAGAGCCAGCATTTGTCTGAAGACAGTTTCCGTGGTCACATGGCCAGCACTAGACATGGAACGCCGTTACCTTCCCACTGAGGTGGTACCTATTTATCTACTCACATTTACATGCTTTCAGTTTGCTAGGTTGGCAGCAGCTGTGATTCGATCTGATGACTGCTGGTCTTCTGACCTCGCAGCACAAAGGCTTCTGTGGTTTAACCCACAATGCCACCACATCCCCATAGCTCCAACTAAATTCCTGTTCCTGCCCCAATGCTAGATGGGAAATAAATTGTTTTCCTGGCTCTTCACTTCCTACTACAGACAAAATAACAACCAGGCAATCTCCCTTTGATACACAATCAATGTATCTATTTTTTAGGTGTTTAAATTTTTCACTCTGTATAAAAAAAGGGAAATTCCACGGGATAAGAGGCAGGAGGGAAAGCATGAGTTGCATGGTCCACTGATTGTCAGTGGAACACTATGGCTGGATGCACTAATGAATTGCAACTCGAGCAGATTCATTGAATCAGTGGAAATTTGGTGAGTCAATACCTATATATGTTCTATCCATTCAGTGAGCTTATTCTATTTGCGACTTACAACTAGATTTCAGCCTACTTGTAGATAGGGTATTATAAGCAAACAGATTGAAGTATATGGCCCATGAGTCATCTAGCCCCAATATGTGCTTTTCTCACTAAGAAATGTAGACATTGTGTCTAGAATTTAAATAGAAATGCAAGACCATAGTGTAGAAAATTGTGACCCAGTGACCTATATGTCTGTTCAGTCTTGGGCTGCCCAAGTCCAAACAGTTGGTGGGCAAGTTCAACGGCTCTCTTATGGTTTTTCAAAACAAACAAAAAACATTTTCTGCAAAATATTTGAGGTATAGTTACTTTCTTAGTGGCTGGGGGGGGGAGTGACTGAACAAAGATGGCAACTGTCGGGAAGATGGCGGTGTGACACAATTGGTTGGTTTTAAGGTTTCTCTTACAGCTTCATATGAATGATTGCCCTCTTTCCCATTTGTTTCCAAACATTTTAATTAATGCTTATAACAGGACTTAACTTTGAGGAGAGATACAGATAGGCAAAACACTGCAAAAGGTAGGCCCTAAGAATTTCCCTTCAGAAACCTCACTTTAGACACCCTCAATAGTAGAGATTAGTTTATTGTTTCCTAAAGACGTGGCCTTTTTGGTTGTGGCATCCAGATGATAGATCGTCCACAAAAGGTATGCCTGATGCTTACACTAATCCTCCTGGTTCATCGTGCCCCAAATAACTCTCTCTTTTTAAAAAACTAAAATCCTTTCTTGCCTTTCTGGCTTGCCTTTGGCAACAAGCTTTTAATACTCTTACTGTTTTAGTTTTATTGCACTGTGAATAATGGTTTCCATTGATTTATGCCTTGGTTTAATGGATTTCATCTCTTGATTTTTAGCTACCCTACAAAGGCATGGTGAACAAGCTATTGATTGATATGAACTAATTAAATTAGAATAAAAAGAAATGCTAGAGTCTTGAGTTTTATGCCATTGGAGAGGTTTTCTGGGCTGAATACTATGCTTTAGAGGAGACATAAAGTTCCCCATCTGTGCTGTATGGAAAATAGCTTGTTTCTCCTCTCTGAACCTGACATGTAACTTCTTTTCCTGAACACCCAGAGAATAGGGTGGCCTGTATTCTGTTTGACATAGCTCACTCCTCCACTTGAAGGCATCCTCCTCTGTTTGAAGCCTTGTCCCCATCCAAGTCAGCTTCAAAAATATAGCTCCATATGAAAGGTGAGGTGGGCCCTTGGAATCCAGCAGGCAGCTGGGTAAGAGATTGAGGAGTGAGAGGTGTGCATAGATCACCTGGTCACAGTCTTGCACACTATGGGGAGATGTCTGTACTTTGGTTTCAATTGGAGCAATAATTTCTAAACTTGTACTTGCTCACACATAATAGCATATGCAAATGTTATGCAAATAAGTATCCTCCTTTGCAGGGGACAGGTATAAATAGCCATCCTATCCCTAATCTTCAGAGGACTGGAGTAGGAACTCTATCCAGAGCATGGACAGAGTTCCTACTCCAGTCCTCTGAAGATGCCAGCCACAGAGACTGGCGAAACGTCAGAAGAACAACCTTCAGAACACAGCCAAAGAGCCCGAAAAACCCACAACAACCATATCATATAGATATTTCATGAGGACATTTACCTGGACATCTAGAAGGCCTACACTGGTTTATATGTGTAATATAATATTATGTAGCGAAACTATACTGTAAATTTATAATGGTGGTTTATACTGAGTACTAACATCACTGTATTTACCAGAGATGGGCATGAACATGTTTGGCAATTTGTTCCAGTTAATTTACCAACCAAACAGGTATTTGGCACTTCAAAGCCCCACTTTCTCCAGTGGGTGCCCCAGAGGCAGCAGCCTGACTTCCGTGCCCTGCCTCCTCTGTGCACTGTCCCTGAGTGGGTGCCTGCCAGAGGAGGCAATGCTTTGAAGAACCAAACATCTGTTAGGCCAATAAACAAACCAGGACAAACCACTAAACCAGTGGTTTGTGCCCATCTCTAGTGCTTCTTTTTTTGCTCTGTTTTTGCTTTGTTAATTCAATTTAATTTTCTTTTTTGTTAAATCTGCAAAGATAAAAGTAAAAAGTAAAAAACAATTAATATAGAAGCATACACACAATGCAAGTTCTTGTGAGTAGGTCCATAAATTACCCTACTCACCCGAAGTATTCTTTAATTATGGAGTTCATTGAGAGCACCATCAGGCATGAGTATCACATTTTGATGTAGAGGTTAGTCTATTCTTTGCCTAAAAGCTCTTGGTTAAATTATGTAAAGTTTACTTGGAAGAGGAGAAGCACATCTTGGGTACATCCTGTATAAAGGCAACACTTTGAAAAGCACTTGAATGTGCTGTTTCTAATATCCTTCCCTTTCCAAATAACTCGCTCTTCTTTCTTTAGAGATGTGGAAGAGATGCTTTTTAGAGAGTTTTGACATTTTTTGCTTTCACATCTTATCTGGCTCCTTTGTTTGCTGCTCAAAAGAGGGGGGAAAGATGTCTGAGTATTGTCTATCTGGTAGCTTAAAGTATGAATTGCATCTTAGCTTGTCTTTTGTTTGTTGGATGAAGGAAAGGGAAAAATGAAGTTCCAATTCTCCTGATCATATTTTTATGCTTTGGCACATTTTCTCAGACTGAAGACTATGTTGAAGAGAAAAAAATTCAAATAGAATATTCTGCCTGCATTTGACTACAAATGTGTACGTGGAAAAGTATTTAATTTAAGAATCAGTTTTTATGAGTCATGTTTTTATAACACATTTGTACATTTTATAATATCTGATAGACTTCCCAACCATACTTCCTAGCATGATTGCATGCCTTCTATTCTGGAGCATCCGTGTGAATATAAAACAATCTAAGATTAACTATTAGGATGTAATCTTCTTGGTTTAGTGCATTTAAAGGAAAACTTTACTGGCATTGAAATGGTAACTGCTGAAGTATTTGCTTCTAGTGAAAATCCACCCATTCTGATTTGATTACTTGCAACAACTCCCATAGCCAAAAGAAAAGAAAAACCTAGAAGGATGACTGCTGAAACTCTTTAAAAATTCTTAAGAACAGAAGAGAAGAGCAAAAGCAATCAGAGAGAAGGTTAGAATCCTGAATTGTCTTTTCAGAAACTGTTACATAGTGATGAAGAGGACTGCTACAATAATCAATGAAAAGACAGAGAAGAAAAAAACCAAAGAGGAAAAAACAAAAGAAGAAAATCCAAAAAAATCAAAAAGACATCTAAATCTAGAAAAAGGATGCTGGAAGATCAACAAGGGAGCATACCTGGCCAGAAAAAAAATAAAGAGAAGATGCAAGCAATATACTGGAGAACTCTACAGAAAAGATGCAAATATGACAAATTCCTTTGAAGAAGAATCTGATAAAGAACATGAAATTTTAGAAAGCAAAGAGAAAAACTATCTGGAAGCACTTGGAAGAAATAAATCACCAGGGGTAGATGGAATATGAACAGAGATGTTCCAAGCTAGATCCAAGAGCCTGGATTGATCAATATCCTAACAAAAATAGGCTAACAAATGTGGAAAATAAAACAATGGCTCACAGATCACTGTGCTTTCTCATCCACAAGAAAGGAATCAAAGAGTACAATAACTATAGTACAATTGCATTGATCTCCCATGCAAGGAAAGTGATTTTCAGAAAAGGCATTTATTACATATTAAGCGACTTCTGCAACAAAGATTTTTGCAATACAGTATATGGAATGAGAAATGGCGGATATTCAAGCTGGATTCTGAAAGGAGAGAGGCTCTCAAGATAATTTTGCAAATGTAAATTTATTAAATAATTTCAGAAGAAAATCACTCTGTGACGTGTAAATTACAATAAAGTATTAACCTTGTGGATCATAAGAAGCTATAGTTTGAAAAGAAATGAAAAGAAATAGGTGCGCCTCATCATTTGGTTGTCCTGATGTATAACCAATACTCTGAACAAGACGTTACTGTTAGAATTAAATACAGAAAAGCAGAATAGTTTCTTCTAAGCAAATATGTCTGATGAGGTTGTATTGTATCTCCCTATCAGTTCACAATAGGGAGAACATGCCATACAAGAAGGTGGATTGGATTCATATGAAGGAGGAGTGAAAATTGGTTGGGGAAAAAATTAGTAATCTAAGATACACTGACACTGTATTAGTGAAAGAAAGCAGCAGTAGCTTGAAATGACTCCTGATGAACAAGAAAGAAGGAAGTGCAAAAGCTCAAGTGCAGGTGAATATGAAGAAGACACAAATCATGTCTACAAAAGAATTAAATAATGTTGACAATGAAGAAATCAAAATTGTTAAAAAACTTTAGTGTACCTTGTTTTAGTTATCAACCAAAATGGAGAGTGCAGCCCAGAAATCAACAGAAAACAGAGACTTGAAAGGGCAGCTATGAAGGAACTGGGGGGGGGGAATCAAGTTTGAGGATTTGTCACTGGAAAAAAAATGGATTCATTGGAAACGTGCTCTTAGAGAAGACCCTTGTGGATTCCATAGACCGCCAGAGAGACAAATAAGTGGGTTCTAGATTAAATCAAGCCAGACTCTTCCTAGAAACAAGAATGAATAACCTAAGGCTGGTGTGCTTTTGTCACATGTGAGAAGACAAGACTTGCTGGAAAAGACAATAATGTTGGGACTAGCTGAAGGCAAGGAGAGAGAGAGAGAGAGCAAACCTCTGGTCACAAGGAGCCGTAGAGCTAAATGACCCACACCTGGGCCTGCATAAGGTTTCTGACAGCAAGAGCATATCAACCTCTGCTTCATCAGATCTCAGTGCTGAGAATTCTGAATTGTCTTGAATCCTACCTGAACATGTAACCACCAAACCTGCCTCCTAGATTCATGTTTATTGCCTTGCTGTGAGTCACTTCACAACTGGGTAGTGTTGGGCTCTCTCCCTCTCCCTGCAAGACTCATGTGGTCGTATTGACCAGATAGGCGGGGTACAATAAATAAATAAATAAATAAAATGTTTGTCCCTATTGGGAAATGATTTTGGATGACTGAGTCTAGATTTGGAACTTATCCTGCCTAGTAGCACCTGACCTTGATTTGCAGATTTCTCAGCCTCAGTTGTAATTTTTCTTTTCTGTCCTGGGAGCAAGTAACATGCTGTCCAGACAACCTCATGGGAATCCCTTGCTATGAAAATGAACAGAAGGGCCTGGTAAGGGGACCAGGATGAAATACCAAGGGACCTCTAGAAAACCTCAAGGAAAAAATCCTGCCTGAATCCCTGAAGAGGCACCGTCAGCTAGAGTTAACAATGCTGGGTTAGATGGATCAATGGTCCCACTCAGTGCTGCTTGTGTTTTAATTTCCTGTGTTATCCCTGCCCACTGGCTATGCTTGCTAGAGCTGTTAGGTTCCAGAATCTAGCAATATCTATTGGGTCATTTCCCCCTTTCCTGAATACCTGGCATATCCATTTATTTTTACCTCCTAGTACTGGCATTATGTAGGAACCAGTGTGATGTAGTGGAAAGTGTGATGGACTAGGATTCAGGAGAACCGGGTTTGATTCCTCTTTCAGCCGTGGAATCTCACTGGAGAAGTGGAACTGGTAAAACCACTCCTTAAATAAGCCATTTTTTCTTGAAAACTCTATTAGGGCCACTATAAGTAGGTTCTGATTTGATGGCACATAACAAACTGGCATTATGGTTCTCAGCTGGATCTCACCAGAAGGAACATGTAGTAGAACAGAAAGTTTTTCTTTAATATATTGAAACAGTTCGTACGGAAAACAGATGGTTGCCCATTCTTTGGAAATTAGGTGTACAGAACAGCTGTTGTCTGAAACTTTTTCCCCCTTTCAAGTATTCATCATTCTGTCCACGGTCCCTTTTGCAAACTGACATGTTTTCTGAAGGACTGCTCCAAGTTACCTCTAGCAAATGTATATGGTTTTTTTTAAGATATAAATTTATTGACCTACTACCTTCCTGCACTGCCTATCAACAAAAGTTATGTGAACGTTTCAGTGACAGAATTTAAAACTTTGAAGTATTAAAAATAATCCATAGATATGAAACCTTTGCCAGTTACAAAAAAAAGTCTCAGAATAAAAACTGAATAAGAGCATGGTGAATGAGTGAATGGGGTCATTAAAAAGAGGAGGAAAGCAGAGTTCTGCCTCAAGGAATGTTACCATTGTAAGTTGCCAGGACTGATTTCTTCTGTTATACCTCATGAAACTGAAAGAAACAATTGACAGAGAAATCCTGTGGAGAGAGGGAAAGAGAATCTGCAATGAAACATCCCTTCTGGGGTTGAAGTTTCAAGACTGGTATTCTTTTGCATCAAAGATTTGTTAGGAAATAACAAATGCCTATATCTGTTGTTATTATGTCCCATCAAATCTATTTCCAATTATTGGTGACCCTAATAAGGCTTTCAAGGTATGCGAGATGTTTAGGGAGTGGTTTAACATTGCCACCCTCCCTGCCCCAAAAGAGCTTCTTTGGCTGGCTAGGAATCTGAACCCAGGTCTCCTGACTCATATTCCAACACTCTATCCACTATACCACACTGTTCCCTTTCCCAATAACAAATGTATAGCTTTGTTTACATGATAAGTATAATTTAATAAGGAATAAATCCATGTCTTTCATGATATACCTGTAATTATTAGGGGTTTTCTTTTACTGTGTTTTATAGGATAATTGATTCCCCTAGAGATGTAATTCTCCCTCTTTGAGAGGGATTAAAATATTTTCTGGGAGGTAGGTGTACTTTTTCCTCTTCTTGTGGCTTTGGAGAAAGCATTGTCTCCAGAATTGTCATGGAGCTGTATGTGATGCATGATTCCTACCCATAGGTTAAGGTGTTTGACTTAAACCCTGTGGGATGTGGGTTTAGAACCTTGTTCAGATTAAAAAATTGTTAGGTGGTTTGGGGTTGGTCATGGTCTCTTACTGGAGTCTAGCAGAATGTTCTAATTAGGATTTAAAATTGGAGATGCCTCACAAGCTTAGGATCCTTTGAAAAACAGTTAAACAAAAATGTCATTCTTCATGGCAATCATCTTCACTTAAATAATCTTGATGAGCCATTTTTGTATTGTTGATTATTTTATTTATTCATTCATTATATTTCTATCCCGCCCATCTAGACCAAAGTTCTACTGTGGGAGGTTTACAAATTTTAAAAACAATAAAACCAATAGGCATATATTATAAATCCAAGATGGCAAAAGTATAAGAAATTAAGATACGGCAGGAGGGAAAGCCTTCCCAAATAGCCAGGTTTTAATTTTGTTCCTGAAAACACCCAGAGAGGAGGCCAGGTGGATCCCCACTGGCAAGTTTTTCCAAAGGCAAGGAGCCACTGCTAAGAAGGCCTGGTTCCTCATTCTTTCCTTTTGGACCTCCCTTGGCGCTAGGCCCCTCAGCCACTTGGCCTGGCTGGAATGAGTGACTCTGGCAGAATTGGGTGGGAAAAGTCTTTCTGCCAGATATTATGAACCATCATTCATAAACAATTTATAAATGATTACATTTATAACTCACATCAGGGTTTCTATCCTATATTTCCATTCTGATTCCAGGCATTACAAGGTGAATCAATGTTGAAGCATAATAAATAACAAAATAATAGCACAATCAAAAACATGATAATGAAATACAGAAGGTGGCAAAGCAGCACTCAGCCGATCTATTTTTCAGTTTCCATTAGTTTATTAAAGTTATGACCCACTCTTGTTTTGGGGATTCCCACAAGGACTATATCCCCCTTTTTATCTTAAAAAAAATTGCTTCTTTTTCATGTTATCAAAGATCTCCTGCCTGAGGCATCTAACCTCACCCTGCCTGATGATCTGGCCAGCCTTGCACTCTGGTGAAAAACTCCATTATTATCAGCAGTTTCCAAAGACATAGTGTATCAGTCTGTCTCAGCGTGTTGGTCCACAACTACAAGCACAAAAAATATCAACACTGTGTTATATCAGAAATCCACCAACCATGACATACAGTAGAACCTCCATATCCACAGGGGATTGGTTCCAATCCCCTGTGGATATGGGGTGAATAGTCATGAACACATAGAAAATGGAATAGTACCCATATTGTCACATAGCAACAACAATAATTATCCCACCCTTTTTGAGTTCAGCTGTCCCAGTGAGCCACCAGCTTAGCTACAGAGACAGAACCTTCCAAACCAGGGGGAGCAACTCTCTCTTCTTCCCCCCTGAGCCCAGTCTTCTTCTTCTTCTTCTTCTTCTTCTTCTTCTTCTTCTTCTTCTTCTTCTTCTTCTTCTTCTTCTTCTTCTTCTTGCATACCTGTCCAAAATCTGTTGCAGGGGGGCAGCCATTCCAGATCAGCTGGGGGAGGTGAAGAATGGATGGGGGAGTGGTGGGGAGCAGACAACAGAGGCAGGGGAAGGGCAAGAGGCAGTTAGCGACAGAGGAGGCCCATTAAATCAATGGGGGTTGGTTAATTCCTTAATAATTTCCATCAACGGTCTGTCTCTAATTGCAACTTACTGTGCTAAGCAATAGGATTTCAACCAATGCCTTCATGTTCATGAGTTGTTTCTTCACATCTATGGAGGCTAGAAACCTAGTCTCATTTTTCAAAAACAAAGGTGTTCTCTCTCCTATCCCCTCCCCTATTAAGCACTGGAGGTCATGAAGGTATCTTGATACCCATTACCCACGCTCATAGCCAACAATAACTCAAAAGGACTTTGGTAACATATCCACAACAGCTCAAGAGTAATAATCTCTTCCAATACATAAGGGTTTCCTTTCTCTAGGAACCAAAGTTAGCCACAGTAAGACCAATCAAGCCACTTTAATTATCTTCCTCTCTGCCTTGGAAGCATGCTGTTCATTTTTGAGCAATACAGGTGGCACATAAAGCCAGGGGACTGAACATGCGGGCAGGGGAAGTAGCTGCTAAGAACAAGTGAACAGATAAGTACAAAATCTCCCACTGGCTGAAATTGTGGGAAGTATAGTAGCTGATCTAAATGGGAATATATATAAAAAAAGAAAATGCTCTAATGATCCATTTCCTTTTTTTGTGATGTCAATGCTATCAGCACTGCCATGTTTCTGACATTGTGTATGTGTATGTAAGGCAGCGTGGTGCTTGTGTCTCTCTTGGTTCTGCAGTATGCATACTGTCTGTCTCTAATAGCGGCTTTGAATGAAAAGAAAAGAAGCAGGACTGATTTCATACCCCTCTATTACAGTGGTGACATAAAAACTAGCAACAACTGTGCTGCCAGCATGACCACAAAATAGATGCAGACAAATACAGAACTTCTCAGGTAAATCTACAGTAAAAAAAAGAACAGGAAAGATCGGTACTGGGGTTTGTTGTTCTGTTTTTCTTCTCTGTTACAAGAACTCTGACTTAAACAGAATAAACCAACAAAAATTAAGTAAGGTAGATAATAGATAACTTTTAGATAGGTAGATAGTAGAGACCCAGTAGATAACCCGGCATCAGATGCTTAGATTACCATCAGGTGACCAAACAGAGGAGGCTAGATACCTGAAGAGCAAGGGGATAATGTCAATGTGAATGTCTTTTGAGAGACCTTTACAAAACCTGGTGACCCATCCATACAGTTGGATATAGCAAGCATAAGGTAAAGGTAAAGGTTAAGGTTCCCCTTGACAATTTTTGTCCAGTTGTGTTCGACTCTAGGGGGCGGTGCTCATCCCTGTTTCCAAGCCATAGAGCCAGCGTTTGTCCGAAGACAATCTTCTGTGGTCACATGGCCGGTGCGACTTAGACACGGAACGCTGTTACCTTCCCACTGAGGTGGTCCCTATTGATCTACTCGCGTTTGCATGCTTTCGAACCACTAGGTTGGCGGGAGCTGGGACAAGTGACGGGCGCTCACTCCGTCACGTGGATTCGATCTTACGACTGCTTGGTCTTCTGACCCTGCAGCACAGGCTTCTGCGGTTTAGCCCACAGCGCCACCATGTCCCTAGCAAGCATACCAGCATATTATACATTTATAGTCTTAAATTACAGATTGTATTTGTCTTCAGTGTGGAAGGGATTGTCACTCTTGAATTGGCCTCCTCAGCCACACTAAACACTGTTCCAAGTCCTCTATTCAGAGCACATTACCATAGTCTCTCAAGACTGAATCTAATCTAAATCTAAGTCTTTAATGAAATAATCGGGTTTCCAGTGCAGTCCAAATAGTGCTTGGATTTTTTTTCCCATTGAACTATAATTCCCTGTCATAATATCCAGTGTGGTGCTTGGAAATAGGATTTCGTGGAATATAGGTTTCAAGTATTCACTGAACTAGAAAACACAAAACTTTGCCCTTAGCTGATCACTCTCTCTTAGCCATACCTATTTCACAGGGCATTTATAGGGTGTGTGTAGGGTGAGAGATGCATAGTGCCCAAAGCTCATTGGAGGAAAGATAGGATGTGCATGTATCAAATAAATAATTCAGGATAATTACAAAGAGAACTATCTTTACTATTTATCCAGCACTTGTAATTTGAAATTCTGTCTTATATGTTCACTCCCAGAATTACATGAAGTTGGCTATTCTATCTGGATTTTCAGAAAATGAAATGTGCACCTGAATCAGTCACATGGCTAAAACTTGATTTCAGATCCACTGAATCTAATTTTAGTTTCTTATTCACTAGGCCTTCCCAGCCTCTGTATTCTGAATGGGAAGGAATTTAAAAGGAATGGGACAAAACCTCTCTTAAATAGCACTTGGATTTCTCTCTTCCCCCCCCCCCTATACTTAACATAATGGCTACCCTCATCCTTTTCATATTCTGTGAATAAGTTGCATTAAAGACAGAAAACACAAAGCATGAATGATTCCAAAAGAACATAGCAAGTGGGAACTGAGAGCTGCTGATCAAATGCAACTCCCCATCCCCCATAGGTAGGTAGGAAGGAAGGGATTGATTTAGTAAACATGATGTACTTTTAAAAAAAAAATCCTTGTAAGAACATAAGAACAGCCATGCCACATTGGCAAAAGACCTCTGTGAACTATAGCTAATATACTTCATTCAAGAAGACTAAAAAGGAGAGTTTTGCTTCTTCATCTGTCATAATTCCATTACTTGGAAGCCAGTGTGTGTGGCATTATGACAGAAACCTGTTGTCTAGGCTCGATACACCAATTAAAGTCACTCTAAGGTTTAGAAATGATAAAACTGGAAATGGTTTACAATAAAAATTGTTGCCTGGCCCAGAGAGTGAATACACTGTAATTTATCCTGCCATTTATCCAGGGTTTGCATGCTTAAAAATCATTTACTAAAAATAATTGTTGTTTTTCCATGGGCATTAATTTCTGTTTGTTCAGCCAACAGGGAATGGTTTCTATCAGTACAGTTGACATCACTTTTCTCCATTTTCTGTTGTGTGTAATTATCTATCTTGATCCAAAGGGGCAGTTGTGGGCATGTCCTACAATGACATTACTGATTATGTCTTAAGTTGGGCATGGTATTACAGCACAATAATTCCCCTCAACTGTGTGCCTGTTGTTTCCTACCCTCTAAACAATATTTCTGCTTTCAGTGTTTGTCCAGTGTAGTGCTGTACCAGATAAGTTCTCTGTCTCTTCCTGGTGGGAATTGAACGGATTGGGAAGCACCATGTGAACTCTTGCAACAGGACAATTTATTGTATTGGTGCGGATGACTACAACAGTTTCATCCATGGAAATCAGCAGTGGACTGCTTTTAAAAACCTTCAAATGAAACTGGATGTTCCTCTCTGTGTAGTTGCATCCTTAGCCAAGCAAATACTAGCTATGGAAACTGTTATAGGAAAGTGTTATAAATTTCCTTTCAGGAAAGGCTTGTGAAACCAAAGTTTGCTAGTTATAACACTCATGTTGAACATTAAAACAATTACACCTCTTGCATTCTAACTGCAGGTATGTGACTGCAGCCCCAGAAGATGGGACCACTAATTGTCAGAAGCTTGGTCTCAGATCCAGCTGGTAAATCCAACTAGGAAGATCTACTAAGCAGACACTTTATGTAACTGTTGACTTAGCATTCAGTGACCAATTTGAACGATCTCCTCTAGCTGGCAATATGAATTTGGATTGCACCACTAGGGGTGAAGCCAATAAATAGGGCATCCTATTACTGAACATTGTTGAAGCAGTATTGTTATAATTGTTCTGCTTTCTCCTACCATTTTTTAATCAGGTTGGTGTGTTGTTAGGAGAGAATGGCATTATCAGGAACATATTGGTGGTGTGGAGGAATTCCTAAGTTGTAATTGTTTCTTACCCTCTATCACAGAGGTCAGATTGTTTTCCCCATAGCCTTGATATCTTTTGGACAGCTAGCGCCAGTCCTTGCTTCTCGCAAAATGTATTCAAGAATTATCTGCAGACATGACCTCTGTTTACTCTGTGGCTCTGCAGTAAAGAGACTGCTACTAAAATGTGCATTACTCTGAGCCAACATAACATTCCTTCCAAAACACTGCATTGAGAGGAGGGGAAAGGTATTCCTACGCCATAAATGAGAGCAATTCAGGAGAGACTTATGATTTCCTTCTTAGTCATTGGTCATTGTTATGCTGAGGGTAAAGCAATTTGATAGTGATACTTGAATAAAAGCACAATCCAGTTCACTAGTATGTTTATTACCATTGCATTGTGTAACAATTGATGATGATGGAAGTGTGATGGACTTGTACCTCATTCATAAGCCCAGCACACACAGTGGGCATGTATTCCTTCCCATACCATGCACAGCTGCAAAATGACTATGAAGGTTATTGTTTCAAAGAGATGTTCATCTAGCTGAAAATAGAATAAATTACAATTTAAAAAGTTTTTTTAAAATATTAAAACCATGGAACAAAAAAGTTTTAAAGAGTTTAAAGGTGCCTTTGGAAAAGAGGTAAAATTATTACATTCCTCAATAAAAACCCATTTCTTGGCAGCCAATCACTTACTACAAGCCTATTTAAATAGTTATAATTCAATATTTCCATAACTTCTGTTGATTCAGTCGGTCTGTTGTTGCCATTGTAACTAGCAATTGGATTTCAGTTCTAGCCATTGGCAGACTACATATCTTCTGGACCATAAATCAACATCACTTTTGATTAAAGATGACACCCTTGCAGGATACCCCTCAAAGTGGAGTGCCCGGACAGGTGCTGATCTTTTTGCTAAAGAAAAAAGTGAATGCCTCATTAAAACTCAAAAAAGGTTCATATGGGGGTGTTTTTAAAGTTAATTATTTATGGCGGCCATGCAGGCTCTGTCAGGGATGAATTTCCCTCAGGGACAAAATACATTTTTGATTAAACACTCTGCAGTTTTCATTAGCATAGTGACCTTTTCTGTCTTATTAATTCACACCTAACTGAAGCTAAAGGGTTCACCAGCTGTTTAAAAAACAACAACCAAAGACACTAAGAGGGCATTAATATTGCCTTTTAAAGGAAAAGCGATCTTTGTTTTAATTAGCATGTTCTGATCAGTACATAAGCAATGTGACTTGCATGAATCCTGTAAGGATATGGTAGTAGCCTCGCTACACATAAAAACAAACCTAGTTTATTATTTTTCTGAGGTAACATGGAGAAGAAGAAGAAGAAAGTTTAAAACACATGTATTGAAAGGAAATGTAAGCTTATGGTACCGATTTCTACACTGTTGTCACTGCTAAATTATGCCAGTCCTAACAGGACATTCAAGGTATATGAGGTGCTAAAAATGGTTTACAACTGTTATATGCATGCGTGTAAGTGGTCATGGCCAAAGAGAGGTTTTAGCCCAGACCTCCTAAGTCTTATTCTGAAACTCTAGCCACACTGGCTATCATTTGTAAATTATATTTCTTGTTGTTTAATCGTTAAGTCGTGTATGACTCTTTGTGACCCCATGGACCAGAGCACACCAGGCCCTCCTGTCTTCCACTGCCTCCCGGAGGTGGGTCAAATTCCTGTTGGTTGCTTCGATGACACTGTCCAACCATCTCGTCCTATGACATCCCCTTCTCCTCTTACCTTCACACTTTCCCAACATCAGGGTCTTTTCCAGGGAGTCTTCTCTTCTCAGGAGATGG
The DNA here is from genome assembly GCF_051106095.1 of Pogona vitticeps. NCBI lineage: Eukaryota > Metazoa > Chordata > Lepidosauria > Squamata > Agamidae > Pogona > Pogona vitticeps. The sequence goes on from NC_135785.1 coordinate 26,498,841, forward strand.
CCAAAGTACTGGAGCCTCAGCTTCAGGATCTGTCCTTCCAGTGAGCACTCAGGGTTGATTTCCTTGAGGATATGTTTGGATAGGTTTGTTCTCCTTGCAGTCCAAGGGACTCTCAAGACTCTCCTCCAGCACCATAATTCAAAAACGTCAATTCTTTGGTGGTCAGCCTTCTTTATGGTCCAGCTCTCATTTCCATACATCGCTACTGGAAAATACATAGCTTTGACTAGGCGGACCTCTCTTGGCAAGGTGATGTCTCTGCTTTTTAAGATGCTGTCTAGGTTTGTCATTGCTTTCCTCCTAAGAAGCAAGTATCTTTTAATTTCGTGGCTGCTATCACCGTCTGCAGTGATCATGGAGTCCAAGAAAGTAAAATCTGTCACTGCCTCCATACTTCCCCTTCTATTTGCCAGGAGGTGATGGGACCAGTGGTCATGATCTTGTTTTTTTTGATGTTGAGCTTCAGACCATTTTTTGCACTCTCCTCTTTCACCCTCATTAAGAGTGTTCTCCTGACAAAACTCTATTAGCCTTTGCCCTGCTTCGTTTTGAACTCCAAGGCCAAACTTACCTGTTGTTCCTTTTATCTCTTGATTCCCTACTTTGGCATTCCAATCCCCTAGAATGAGAACATCTTTCTTTGATGTCAGTTCTGGAAGGTGTTCTAAGTCTTCATAGAATTGGTCAGTTTCATTCTCTTCAGCATTGGTGGTTGGTGCATAAACCTGGATTACTGTGATGTTGAAAGTTCTGCCTTGGTTTCGTATTGAAATCATTTGATCATTTTTGTGACTGTATCCCAGTACAGCTTTTCCTACTCTTATGTTGACTATCAGGGCTACTCCATTTCTTCTATGGGATTTTTGCCCACAATAGTATATGTGATAATCGTCTGATTTGAATTCGCCCATTCCCGTCCATTTTCGTTCACTGACACTCAGGATGTTCATATTTATTCTTGCCATCTCCTGTTTGACCACCTCCAGCTTACCAAAGTTCATAGATCTTACAATCCATGTTCCTATGCAGTATTTTTCTTTGCAGCATCAGACTTTCCTTTCACTTCCAGGCACGTCCACAGCTGAGCGTCCTTTTGGCTTTGGCACAGCCATTTCATTAGCTCTGGAGCTACTTGTACTTGTCCTCCACTCTTCCTCAGTAGCATGTTGGACGCCTTCCAACCTGAGAGGCTCATCTTCCAGCATCATATCTTTTAGCCTTTTGTTTCTATCCATGGAGTTTTCTTGGCAAAGATACTGGAGTGGTTTGCCAGTTCCTGCTCCAGGTGGATCACTTTTACTCAGAACTCTTCACTATGACTTGTCTGTCTTGGGTGGCCCTGCACAGCATAGCTTCTCTGAATTACTCAAGCCCCTTCGCCATGACAAGGCAGCAATTCATGAAGGAGATTATATATCTGATGTTAATTTGGTATTTAATTTGAGTAACTTTACTTTCCGTTTCTAACTTATGCATAATTTATACCTTCATGCATACAACCAGTAGCGGCATTTAAAAATGAGTGCTCCAATGATTCATAAGCAACCTCATTAATATCCTTTTTCTGTAAATCCATTGTGTGCATTCTTCTTTACTCCAGTTAAAATACGTTAGCTTAGTTACATATGCTACAATCTAAAATTGTTTATACTGATCAGTCAGTGCACAGGAAGATTTACTGCATTTCTCTGTAGTAATTAATAAACAAGTAACTAAGTCTAACTCAATTTTTCAAGAAACAAAACAAAATACTGGTTTATAAGTGTGGGATGTTGCACTTCTGCATCCATGATTCAAAACACCAGGGAATGGCCTGATATTGCTGTACTATATTGTGCCTGCATTGACAGTCGGAAAGAAAGAGGCCAAGCTATACATAGGAAAGGACAGTCTGAATGTTGACAACACCAGTGGCAGCAATCAAGTTAGTCTACACAGAACGCTCTCTTGTGCTCACAGCCATTCACAGACTGACACAAAACAAGGGAAATCCCAGAAACGGACTCTTTTCTCATCAGTTAGCCACTTCTTATCCAAACACAAAGCAATTGTCATGCCCGTTCTTTGACAAGTGGCCATGAAGGAGTTAAAACGTTCTCCTCCTGACAGTCAGAAAAATTGATCTTGACTGAAAAGGTCAAACATTCAGCTTGACCCAGACCTGGAACTGATTTCCCCTTTGAAGACTGGTGAAAACAGTCAGGACTGGGTGCTGCATGTGCTGCTCTCAAACTAACAGCATACGGGCCAAACTAACAGGTTTGACAAATTATCGACATGCATACAACACCAAAAAATCATGTTGTGCAAAAGCATGCCAAGTTGAGTATTCCCTTATCAAAAATACATGCATAGAATTCTTTTAAAAGTTTGTATAAATTACCTGGCTTGTATTACTTTAATATTTGTTTCCATTTACTAGAGTTAATGGTTATTTGTCAGTAAAAAAGTGTTTGTATCATTGAAAGTTCTGTTATGTTTTGAAGACAAAAGGTGATGACTAATTCAGACAACTGTATGAGTTGTTTTTTCTAAACTAAAACATCAGTATTCAGAGTTAATTGCAGTGTTGGCAGTTCGAAAGAAATAATTTGGTTTTGTGTCACCGTTTGGGCACTCGAGCTCAAAAAGGTTAGCCATCACTGGTTCAGGCTGTTTAGCTGGCAGGCAGCAGCATCCAGCAGCCTCAGGTTCCAACTGTCATTGTGGCTGCAAAATCCAAGGAAGAGTAAGATAGAAAGTTGGGCGAGAACAAGGAAAACGAAGCATAGAAGGGGAAAGGGATGAAACAGAATGGTACTAACAGAGGGAGAGAGGAGTAAATAATAATACAGTGGGGTCTTGACTTGAGAACTTAATCCGTATTGGAAGGCGGTTCTCAAGTCAAAAAGTTCTCAGGTCAAATCTGCATTTCCCATAGGAATGCATTGAAAACCATTTGATCCGTATCTGCTTTTTTCCGTCCATAGAAACTAATGGGAAGCTGCTATTCCGCCTTCGACCACTAGAGGGGGATATTTTGTTTTTTTTTCTTAGGTCAAGAAAGGTTCAGGGAAGGCAGGGAAAATACAGTCCAAGCAGTACAGTACCAGGCACTCTGAAGACTGTCTCCCAATCCACTCTCTAAACGCTGGGAGGAGTGAGGAAGCAGACAGGCACCCTTTTCACTGGCCAACAGTTAATTGAAAGTTCACATTTTGCACTTTCCCTGCCTCCCACGTGGTTTTTTTCAGTTCTTAACTCAAATCTAAGTATGTAAGTCAAGTCAATATTTTCCTGTGAGAGTGGTTCTTAAGTCAAAATGTTCTTAACTCAAGCCGTTCTTAAGTCAAGACCCCACTGTAATAATTTCACTTCCCCTGATCCTTCACAGAAGATCAGGGGAAACACTTTACTGACACCTGATCAGGTAACAAGGTTTGCTGTTCATACAAGAGGAGCATACCAAATGGCACATCGATCCTCCCGCTGACTTCAACATAGACCCTTTATAGCCCGATCCACCCCACACCCCAAACAGCGAGTCTGGACAGGTCTTTAGTCTCATTAAACTGAGACTGAAAGTACCTCACCAAAGTAAATGTTCTCCTTGTCTTCCTGCTCTTCCAAACTTTCGGGAAAGCCACAATGGCAGACACTTGATGACTTGATTACAAAGTAGTTTTCATGGCTGTATTGTTAATGTTAATTCAATAAATTATGTCATCTGGAGTCTTTCCAAGCAGATAAATACTCATTCAGTTTTCATTTACAAAGGCAAAACAAGGATCAATATAGCTAGCTGCTATGCACTCCCTTTAGCACACTCAACAAGTAAGTAGTACCTTAAGAAAATTGGACAGTGGTGTATCCAGGACTCAAAGCTGCTGTAACCAACTTTGTATTTCAACCAAATAAACTGTTCTGTTTTCATCACAGAATCAGCTTTTTAATCAGAGTTCATTACTTATGTTGTTTTTTAAAGCACTTGAGATCAATTCCTAGACTGGACACAATTAACTTTATCACAGAGATTTCCCTTTGGTACAATATCAATTCAGTTGAAGCAGAGTATTGATTTACTGGCCAGGGAAATGCAATATGTCAATGACTGCTTTCCATTGCTCACCGACAGTTTGACCACCGGTAATTTAAAACAGCTTTTTTTGTCAGGAATAAACTTTAATGTAGGTTTACTACAGAATGTTTAAGCAGCAGCATGAGTCTCTCTGTTTTCAAGCTTAACATGCCCAGTCAGTCTTTAAGGCTGCAAATCTGACTGAGTGTTCTGCCTGTCACCTCAGAGACCTTTACCTCTGCAAGATGGTCATAGCTCTGATACGTGTATTGTGACATCTGAACAATTCAGATGTCTGAGATTTTTTTTTATGAGTTTCCGGCAGCCTACTCACAATTGGGGCGATCCTCTCTGTTTGGCACTGGTTAGGCCTCTTCTTGAATAGTGTGTCCAGTTCTGGACACCACACTTTAAGAAGGATGTCAACAAACTGGAACAAGTCCAGAAGGATATCAACAAACTGGAAACTAAGTCCTTTGAGGAAAGACTGAAAGACCTGGGCAGGTTTAGCCTTGAGAAAAGAAGACTGAGGGAGGGATATGATGGCGCTTTTCAAATACTTGAATGATTGTCATACACAGGAGAGGCAGGATTTGTTCTCAGTCATTCCAGGAATTAAGCCAAAATGTACAATGCTGCCTATAAATTAGCAACTTTATTTATAATTTATTTTCATCTCTCTCTTTTTCTCTCTCTTTAAATTGGCACTCTCTGTTGTTCTTTTTATAAAATGTAATCGGCATCACTGTTGAGCTGTGCCAAGTGTGTGAGGGAGCTTGGTGAAGGAGCTTGGAATACAGCTTTGTGTGTGTGTGTGTGTGTCTTTCCTTCCCTTAGCCCCTTCCCCCACTGAGGTTGTGAAATTCCTGTTTCACTTCTTCCTCATGGTTGCAGCCACTTGCTCATCTGCCAGATAGATGGATGGACAGGCAGACAGACAGCAACTAAGCAGGTAGGAGCAGCTACCATTGTTCTTCCTGCCATCTGTGGTTACATGCATTCATGGGATATTACAATATAGGCAACAGTTCCCAAACCATTTTGACTTGCAGCTCCCTTTACTTATTTCCCATGGCTGCAGCTCACCAGTACAGTAGAACTGCTGTATCTACGAGATCAGTAACCACAGTTTCACTTATCCACAACTTGAAAAAACAAAATAAGATAAAATTCAAAACAAAACAAAACATGAATACACCTTACCAGGGTGTATTACTAGAACTGGCTACTAGATGGAACCAGAGGCTATGCTATATACAAGTGACTTAATCAGCCAGATTTTTCAGGAACCGGGGGGGGGGGGTCACCTGTATTCTCCTCCTGCTGAACACCCACCCCCATCACACTGTATCTGAATAAATGCCTACCCACCTCTTTCTCTTTTTTTCTGCATATATACCCATTTTCGCCTCAGCCCCCGGTCTCCCTGGATGCATCAAGCAATGGATGCTGTGCCTTCTGTCTCATCAGTCAAAATGACCACTAGACCCCACTGGTTTAAATGCCTGCATCCTCTTTGTGTGCATACACTTACGGACAGCTTACCTTGATTTGCTTGTTTGTTTGATCTTCACTAATGTCATTATGAATTAGCTTTGTTTTTCCTTTCTTTTTGCCTCTTTTTCTTTGCCCTCACTTCAGTATAATAATAATAATAATAATAATAATAATAATAATAATAATAATAATAATAATAATAATAATAATAATAATAATAATAATAATAATAATAATAATAATAATAATAAAATTTATTGTCATTGTAAGTATATACACAGTATACCCATACAATGACATTCACAGTATACCCATACAACGAAATTTCATTATCATTATCATCTTAGAACTGCAGGGCTGGAAGGGACCGTTGTTGTTGTTTAGTCATTAAGTCATGTCCAACTCTTCGTGACCCCATGGACCAGAGCACACCAGGCCCTCCTGTCTTCCAGTCCCTCCCAGAGTTTGGTCAAATTCATGTTGGTAGCTTCGGTGACACAGCCCAGGGAAGGGAATCTATGGATCATCAAGATCAGCTTCTGTCAAGGAGGCACAGGGAGGAATTAAACTCCCAACCTCTGGCTGGATAGAGGCAGATTCTTAAACCACTTAGCTATCCAGCAGTTGTTGTTAGTATTCATGTTCTTATTTGTATTCATATTAGTGAGCAGGCAGCATTTCTGAAGAAAGGGAGCAGATTAGTATCGGTTGGGGGGAGGTTCTGATGATGGGTCTCTTACTGAGCCAGACTCTTCTGCAGATGCTGACCTTTAATACTTTGGAAAAGTGATTAGCCACAGCGTGGTGAAATTTTGATCAATATTTTAGAAATTCAGGTTTTAGGACTACAATTGAGGTGGTCTATGATGTAATGTGGAATTACTGTAATTTTGGACTGCTAGGAGAAGTTGAAGACAGCAGGGAAAAAAAATGAAGACCAAATATGAGAACCTTCCTTAAAAGAAGCCACAGTTAAGAGTTTGCAACAGCTCAGCAGGACTGCAGAGGCCAGAATATATTTAGAGGCCACTCACTCATATGTTGGAGAAGACATAACAACCACATAATTTTGTGCTGAAGAGACACTCCTCCATCTATTTCTAGCTAAGGGCATATGGATAGATTTTTCTCTATAGAGCATTTAAACCCAAGCACAAAAAGTTAGTTTTTTGGCCTAACACTTCCTGAAAACTCTAGCTAACAAAGATACCATTTTAAACTCTGATTTAAAGGCATAAAACATTGTCTTTAAGTTTTAGGCAGGGGGAATACTGAAAAAAAAAAAAGAAAAAGAATTTTGATAAAGTCGTATTTTTATAATACTTGGCAAGCTGTAACATGCTAAGGAAGAATTTTAAAAAAAGATCCACAGGGTGCTAGGAACTGAAATGAAACACATTTTTCCCTGACACCTCTATGTGCCTATGTATCATCAAAGCTATGATTCTCCTTGACAGAAACAGAAAACAATCAAATGACTAAACAATTGTAGAAGACCTGATGCACATTATTTGCTAACATTGGTATTCCTGTTTAAAAGAAAAAAAAGAGCATTCATTTTATGATACATTTGTTAAATGTGCATCAGGAGAGGTCTGTTTCATTTATCCAGAGCTGGAGATGTGTAAAGCAACATTCTGGCAGAGATGACTGATTCAGTGGAAAACAATTTAACCAAGACAGGCAACAAAATTCTGTCAACAAGAATGGCTTCTTCTTTCTTTAAAAATCATCTTCTGCAGATACTATCTGATATACCCTAGTGTACTAAGCTAAGAAAAGTGTTCTAGATTTAGAACTTGGATATAAAAATTATTTTTGTCAGGTTTTTTTTGGTAGTTGGACTCCCAGAATGCACACTAGGCCTGTTGGTTCAGTATGTTCCTGAGTTGCCTGTCCACACTGTGAAATCTGGTGTGATCCAGCCCGTGCTTAAAAAGTCCTTAAAATCGTACAATCGATTTTAACTCTTGGTACCCATCCATGAAACCAGAACGAAGAGCTATTTTGCATCCCATTGAATCCAAAATTGCATGCCCTAATCCTGTGCCAGAAAAATATGGGCACATTTCAAGTACAAATACAAGTGGACGTGATCTGTTTTTGGCGAACAGTGCTATCAGGGACCAAGTCCATAAATTGGCGTCTCTTCCACCTTTGTCTACATCCTTGTTGTTACTGTTGTGCTGTGGTTGTAGTTTCAGTACTGTTGATGTTTTACTTAATAGCATGGAATCTGCAACAAATGTAGCACTCTGAAGTGGCCTTGTTCTGGGCACTACAGCACCAGACGTTCCATTTTCCAGGAGACTCCATTTCACCATAACCCCAAGTTCCTCTTCCCCATCTCCCCCGGTCAGTTATTCATTCATTCATTCATTCATTCATTCATTCAATTTACATACTGCCCCATGTGACCAATGGTCCCTCTGCATGGTTCACAACAGTGATAATAATATAAACTAGCATAAACATAATTAAAAGTGAAATTAGCTTTCTGTCTCCATCAAAAAGGGCTGATTCCTTTTTCTCCCACCCTTTATTCCTAAAAAAGCTTTTCTTTCCCATATTCAGGAGCTGAATATGAATTGCTTAGAGCTGTTAGTCAGTCCAATATTCAATATATAGACCTTCTTTTTCATTTTCTTTTTCATTTTTGCCAGTAACAAGGTCACTGAGCTGCCATCCTGTATATAGTACTTCTATTTTGCAGCTTGAATTCCTCTAAGTCAGTCATCATCATCATAACCTTTATTGGCATAAAACATATAGCAAGCAGGGGTCCTCAGATAGATGGAGGGTATATACCCTGCATGAAGCAGATCAAAAAGCTTCAATGCGGGCAGAATAAAGCATTACATAGTTTCAAGGTATACAGTAGTTGTAGACCACTGCATCATATAGATTAGGAATGCTTAATGCAAAGCTTAAATCAATAAAAAGGCTGTGGAGAGTAATAGAGCCATGGCCAGATTACGTTGGGAGAGTGATTCAACTATGCCTGGGGGATGGTCTCTCTGATTTGAATCGCGGTATGTAAAAAGTGAGTGACATAGGTAGTGACATGGTTAATATTACCCTGGACTAAAAAAATCCTCTAAGAATAAAGACATTTTAGCAGCTTGCGAGCAGGAATATTGCCAATATTTGTACTTCTTAAAACAAAGAAACTGTCTAAAGGGGCACCATATTAAGATGCATAGCCATGCGTACGAATATTTATGGATGGAACTATTTAGCTCAGTGTTGATGCTGAGGCTCTCATTCTCAATTCTCTTCACATAATTTCTTCCAGGAGAAAAGTATTATTTTTATGACTGATGCGTTGCTCCAGTTCCTATACTGATGTGATATATAAATCAATGCAACCCAAATTATTAGGAAGCAATTTCTTTTAAATGTCTAATGAGTTACACAGTGCCACATCAGGAAAATGAAAGATGGCAAGTTGTGCCCAGCTGGGAATGAGGGTTAATATATTTGTATTTCTTGCAACTACAAATTTAATTTTCAATGTGCTGTGAAGTAAAACAAGATTAGTTCTTAAATTTGCTGGGGTGTCGTATTTAAGGATTAGGTCTCCATAGATCTCTTAAATTCATAAGTTACAGCCACAGTATTGCCTTAATAATCCTTACAGAAAGTTTTTTTTGGGGGGGAGGGCAAAGACAAAAAAAAATTAGTATCAAGAAGTAGCAGAACCTCGAATTAAAAATTTAGCTGGCTGGATAGCTCAGTGAGTTAGAGCCAGAGTTGAGAGTTCAGCTCCCCGCTATCTATCCTAGAAGAGCCAGCCTGTGTGGCCTTGGGCAAGGTGCAACAGTTACAGGATGCCCCCAGAAAAAAAGAATGTTAAGCCAGTTCTGAATATTCTCTACCTAGAAATCCCTAAAAAGGATCACCATATGTCAAAATGGACTTGATGGCACACTATTACTATTACTATTACTATTACTATTACTATTACTACTACTACTACTACTACTACTACTACTACTACTACTACTATTATTATTATTATTATTATTATTATTATTATTATTATTATTATTATTATTATTATTATTAAAAAATCAGGCACAGTCAATCAAAATTATAAAAACCTTGAATGATATTATATTACAGACACAAGTTTTAAGCAAAAGCTGAAATATCTGTTAAATATTGGTGCAGTACATATGCTGTTGAAGGATGTGTTGGCGCGAGGGACGTGTTGGCGCTGTGGGCTAAACCGCAGAAGCCTCTGTGCTGTAAGGTCTGTAGGACCTTACAGCACAGGACCTTAAGCTGTAAGATCGAATCCACGCAACGGAGTGAGCTCCCGTCGCTTGTCCCGCCAACCTAGCAGTTCGAAAGCATGCAAATGCAAGTAGATAAATAGGGACCACCTTGGCGGGAAGGTAACAGCGTTCCGTGTCTAAGTCGCACTGGCCATGTGACCACGGAAGATTGTCTTTGGACAAAACGCTGGCTCTATGGCTTGGAAACGGGGATGAGCACCGCCCCCTAGAGTCGAACACGACTGGACAAAAATTGTCAAGGGGAACCTTTACCTTTACCTTTACATATGCCTAATACTGCTGGGTTTTGTAGCTCTGATAGTGTGATTTCTAAAATCTGCAGCTGCTTATAATACTGGATGAAATTCTGTGGTATCATCATCATCATATGGAAAAGCAGCAACTGTGTTGATGCATAAGTATCCTAAGAGAAGAAAGGAAAATACTTTAAAAAAATGAAACTGTGTTGACATCCAGAGAATGATATTGAGAAGACAAGGAGAGAGAGCCTCAAGAGTCCTGAAGGGCCTCAATTTAGAAAAAAATGTTAGCTGGTGAGGGGCTAAACACGGCCCCAACTGGAGAAAACTCACTGAAATGGGATTTACAACAGTGGTGGACAATGGATCCCATTCATTTCACTGGGTCTATCCTAGATAGAACTAATGTTGAATTTACCCCATGTATGCCTGGATTCCAGTCTGGATCACCTCTTCAGACCAACAAAGATGATATGAGTCCTGCTTTTTCATGTTTACCTTTCCTTTATTAAACAACAGCAGCAATATCCTGTGGGTGGCAGGAGGAGATGAACCTGGATGGGACTTCAGTGCTGCAGAGATGTACGATTTTACCTCCTCAGTGGCCCCAATCCAGATTGTCCTTTCCTCTAAGGCCTTATACTTGCCCTGGAACATAAATCACGAGAGGCTCCCTAGGTCTATCTATCTGAGTCTGTACTGTATTGTCAGCATTGATTTGTACCATTTCTCCAGGGCCTTAGGATGCTGCTGGCTGAGAGATACCAAGGATTAGACCATGGATCTTCTGCAAAGCACACTACTTCCATTTCATTCAAATGCAAATCAAAGCATTCTAGGTAAGATCTGATCTAGATTACAATCATACAAGGGCAAAGAAATAAAGCCTTTCTCATGCTGTTGTCCAGAGATGTACAGTATCTCCACATCACCAGAGTTTTGGTTTTTAGCTGGAAAAAAGGGGTTTCAGACGATGGTCATTTCTAATTTGGTCTTCAGACACCATCTTGAGAGAGAGACAGCAGGATGCGGGTTGTCCCAAGGCTCACACAAATAGAAAAAACAGAAAGACAGATTATGAGAAATTCAAACATACAAGGCTTTAGGAAGTGGAAGCTCCTGCCCAATCCCACACACATACACCAGGTTGGTGAGTGGCAAAGTCTCTTTCCATGAGTCAGACATGCCAACCAATGATATGTTGGAGTCTTTTGCAATCTTGCATTCTACCTTTAGTAGGTTTGGCTGCGAGGAGCCTTTCTGGGCTGGAGCAATGGTCAGTCTATCCAGCAGTAACCGATTGTTCCCGCTGCCTCTGAATTAGAAGACAGCCTCACCTCTCTGTTCTGTTTTCTTTCCATCTCTTCAGTCTGTTCCTGAAAGCAGTCATGTTCATCAAACTGCTATTTGATTTGTTTAATTGTAAATAAATGAAATGCTTTTATTTTTCTATTACAAATGTCTAGGAGTGAGTTTTTTTATTGTAAATGCAGTTGATGAGAAAAGGGGTGGCCTACTCGGAGGAATATGAGGCTATTCTGCTTTATGAATCCCTATGCTTCTGTTGCACAGTTAGAGGAATTTAACAAAAAAATTCAAAAATCTGCAACATAGTATATGTCTAGCATAGAGCCCTAGAATGCTAAGTTTCAGACTTGTCCAAAAATCTGTAGGCCTTCTTGCAACTCCTAGAGTCTGTGAAAAATGAGGGGAGTCATTATTTTCATGTGTTAATACAATATGGAAGAGGTGAATGTGCCAGCTATATCCCCTTCCATTCCTGGTCCCATCACTCTTCTATTTATGGAAAGCAAACACTGGATGTAAAAATGCTGTGCTATCCATTAGTCAGAACCCTGATTTTCCAGGTTTCTAATTCATTCTGGCTGGGGGAGGGGGTTGCACTAGATCATCTCTGGAGTCCCTTCCAACTCCTCAAACCTAGGAAGTATAATGATTATTCATTTGACTGCTCTATTAGCCTTAGAATATTCTCACATTACTAATCTGCCCCTTCTTTTAAGGAGCTTTACATGGTATGAATGTCATATTTATCCTTACAACAAATTTAAGAGATGGATTAGTCTGAGATTAAGTGATTGGAGTATCTTCCAAGGTTTCAGCTCTAGAACCCATTAAAATCACACAGTGAGCTAGAAGGCTGAGTGAGCATAATAAACCTGTCTATGCCTTTTAAAGCACTCTACACCAGCTTGTTTCTCCTTGTCTGTATACATTTATAACCTTGATGTTCATGACATGTGTGGAAGTGGAAGCTCCTGCCCAATTACACACACATACACCAGGTTGGTGAGTGGGAAAGTGGGAAACACACATCTTGACCCTGTTTATTCAAGTCCTGTGAAGATGGTGCAATCTTTTATAGCAGTAGTTCCCAGTCTTTGGTCCCTAGATCTTCTTGGATTAAAACTCCCAGAAAGCTTTGCCACTAGCTGTGCTGATCAAGATTTGTAGTCAAATCCTGAGTTGTAGTCAAATAACATATGGGGACCCAAGGTTGGAATACACTGTTTTATAGGTTCAGCATCTCAGCAAGGTGCCATAAGATGTTGCTACTTCAGCTATATCCCCTCTCCACTGTATAGTTATTCCTCTGAAATTTTTGAGGAAATAAATCTGGAGGTCTATAGCACTTCTGTAATGTCCACCTATTAACCAAACTGTAGTTTCAACAACCTTCTATCATCTCACCTGACCAATTTGCAGCGTTTTTTAAATCTAAAGTGGAGGCCATCCGCCGTGACCTTTCACTTTTTTTAAATACAATGGATCGAGCAGAGATGTCCAGCGCTCCATCCTGCCCGGTAATTCTCGATTCTTTTCAGCCTGTACCATCAGAGCTGGTAGACAAGGCGCTTGATCGCTGTCGGGCCACCACCTCTTCTCTCGACCCTTGCCCGGCCTGGCTAATCAAAGCAGCCAGGCTGGTAACAACTGAATGGGCCACTGTAATAATTAATGGGTCTCTCCAGGAGGGCAAGGTACCCCTTGCCCTCAAGGAGACACTCATTAGGCCCATCAGGAAGAAACCAAATCTGGCGGCGGATGAAATTGGCAATTATAGGCCCGTCGCCAGTGTGTCCTTCCTCAGCAAAGTGGTTGAGAGGGTGGTGGCAGACCAGCTTCAGGCGCTCTTAGACGAAACCAATGCTCTAGACCCATTTCAGTCGGGCTTCAGGCCGCACTATGGTACAGAGACGGCACTGGTCACACTGCTGGATGACCTGTTGAGGGAGGCCGATGGGGGCAATGTGTCCTTGTTGGTCCTCCTTGACATCTCAGCTGCCTTTGATACTGTCGACCACGGTATCCTCCTGGGGAGCTCTCCGAGCTGGGAGTTGGTGGCCTGGCACTTACCTGCCTCCGCTCCTTCCTGGAGGACCGCCCCCAGAGAGTGCAGATTGGGGAGATGTCTCGGCCCTGTAGAATCTCAATTGTGGGGTTCCACAGGGGTCGATCATCTCCCCAATGCTGTTTAACATCTTCATGAGGCCGCTGGGCGGGGTCATCAGAGGGTGTGGGGCATCGTGTCACCAGTACACTGATGACACACAGCTCTACATCTCTTTTACTCCAACTTCAGTGGATGCCGTCCAGTCCCTCTAGCACTGCCTGGACACCGTACTGGAATGGATGCAGTCAAATGGATTGAGGCTGAACCCGGACAAGACGGAGGTCTTGAGGGTGGGTGGCCCTCCCATCAGCGGCATAGGTGACTCCCTTTCTTTTGGAAGGACGACCCTTGCCACAAAGAGTGAGGTCCGCAGCTTGGGGATACATCTGGACCCGGCGCTAACCATGGAAACCCAGGTCCGTGGTCCGTTCTGCCTATTTTCATCTATGGTGGATTGCCCAGCTGCGGCCATATCTTGATCGGGGGGCCCTCACTACTCTAGTCCACGCGCTAGACCATTGTAACGCACTCTACGTGGGGCTGCCTTTGAGGCTCATGCGGAAACTCCATATGGTCCAGAATGCAGCAGCCAGGCTTATTAGTGGGGTGAGAAAATATCAGCACATCTCCCCCACTCTGGCTGCGCTGCACTGGTTACCTATTCGTTTCCGCATTGACTTCAAAGTATTAATGATTACATATAAAGCCCTAAACGGTTTGGGACCTCAATATTTGGCAGATCGCCTCCTCCCACCTAGATCTGCCTGAGTCACCCGACATAGCCAGCAGGGACGGCTGAGGGGACTGAAGCCGAGGGAGGCCCAGAAGGAGAAAACAAGAAACCGGGCTTTCTCGGCAGTTGCCCCTTGGCTGTGGAACACACTTCCCACTGAAATTCGGCTGGCACCCTCGCTGGGTGTGTTCAAAAACCAACTAAAAACATGGTTATTCAGACAGGCCTTCCCCCTAGTCACCTAAGTTCTTTTCCCCCCCTTTTTTCTGGTTCTTAATGTTGCCATCTTGGATAATATTAATTATAATAATTGCATTATGTTAGTTATTTTCCTACATTGTTTTAATGTGTTTTAATGTGTAAGCCGCCCTGAGTAGATGTTGTCTAGAGGGGTGGGGTAAAAATTGAATGAATGAATGAATGAATGAATGAATGAATGAATGAATGAATGAATGAATGAATGAATGAATAAATAAATAAATAAATAAATAAATAATAAAAAAGCCAAGCACTCATTTCAAAGTGTCCATAAAATATAGAAGGCTGTAATTTTCAAGAGCCATGTTACATCTATATGGTCTGTCAGCAAGATATTTGCAAGATGTTAAAAAAAAAGCACTAATCATTGATTTTGAGGGATGATCATCATGATGGCTGACATTCTGTTCCTGGAGCAGCGGCTGCTTCTCTGCTAATGCAAATCAAAGTATTTTGTCGTTGTTGTTTAGTAGTTTAGTCGTGTCCGACTCTTAGTGACCCCATGGACCAGAGCATGCCAGGCCCTCCTATCTTCCACTGCTTCCCAGAGTTGTCTCAAATTCATGTTGGTTGCTTCACAGACACTGTCCAGCCATCTCATCCTCTGTCGTCCCCTTCTCTTGCCATTACCACTTTCCTAACACCAAGGTCTTTTCCAAGGAGTCTTCTCTTCTCATGAGATGGCCAAAGTACTGGAGCCTCAGCTTCAGGATCTATCCTTCCAGTTGAGCACTCAGGGTTGATTTCCTTTAGAATTGATAGGTTTGTTCTCCTTGCAGTCCAGGGGACTCTCAAGAGCCTCCTCCAGCACCACAATTCAAAGGCATCAATTCTTCGGCGGTCTGCTTTCTTTATGGTCCAGCTCTCACTTCCATACATCATGACAGGAAGAACCATAGCTTTGACTATTCGGACTTTTGTTGGCAAGGTGATGTCTCTGCTTTTTAAGATGCTGTCGAGGTTTGTCATCGCTTTCCTCCCAAGAAGTAGGCGTCTTTTAATTTTGGGGCTGCTGTCTCCATCTGCAATGATCATGGAGCCCAAGAAAGTAAAATCTGTCACTGCCTCCATATCTTCCCCTTCTATTTGCCAGGAAGTGATGGGACCAGTGGCCATGATCTTAGTTTTTTGATGTTGAGTTCCAGGCCATTTTTTGCACTCTCCTCTTTCACCCTCATTACAAGGTTCTTTAATTCCTCTTCACTTTCTGCCATCAGAGTGGTATCATCTGCATATTGGAAGTTGTTGATATTTCTTCCGGCAATCTTGATTCCGGCTTGGGATTCCTCCAGTCCAGCCTTTCACATGATGTATTCTGCATATAAGTTAACTAAGCTGGGGGACAATATACAGCCTTGTCATACTCCTTTCCCAATTTTGAACCAATCAGTTGTTCCATATCCATTTTGGAAAGTATTTTGTAAGTGAAAATAATTGCCTGATAATCCAAGAGCATGACTGTCAAGTCATTACTAAGCAGTCAGGCCCAACTGCTTTAGGTCTTGTACTAATAAAGAAAGAAGTCAGTGATATGTACTTGGAAACACTGTACATCCAAGAAAGTGATTTTGGTTTATTGAATTAATTGGAATGTGAATGTAAGGCAGTAACATCGAGCAGAGAGAAGTCCAATGTATTTGTTATCTTATCTGGCATTGTAAACATGAATGTAGAGGAGGGAAGTCCTGTCCCCTCCCTTGTCACTTTCTCCACATAAGTAGGGATGATCCTTAGAGGATATCCTGTGTAGGCTGTACATGTGAGCAAGAACCCTGTGAAATATGGGTTCTTGCTCATGTGTAGAGCTTAAATGGAGACAGGAGCCTCTTCTCCTCAGACTCATCTTTGGTTGTACAGTATTGAGAAAACAATATGGTGTTGACAATGCCAGGTAAGGCACCAGCTGAGCTAGAGATATGGCTGTGACCAGATACGTGTCTAACAAAGCAAGGTGTGAGAATGTTGTCTTAATCATCAAAATGATTCTGTGTAAAGGATGGGCAGTTTCAGCAGGTTTAGGGGCCAATTTTCTTCCCACTGCAGTTATCCAGGGCTCACACAGGTGGCCAAAAAGGAGAGGAAAAATTCAGAAATAGCTGGAAGTTTATTTCTGGTTTTGAAAAAAAATGGCTATTTTCTGTGTTAAACATACTGGATTTGCAATCTGTTTAAATAAATCTTTGCTCCTGGAGGCTTCTGGGAGCAGCAACACAATGTGTATTGCTGGTGAATGACTGACTGATTGACTGATTGACTGACTGACTGGTGGATGAATTGATTTTACTCTGGGGAAAAGGATAGTCTTATGGGGCCAGAGGCTGCACAATTAACCTTGGAGGTGGTGTGTGTGTGTGTTGTGGCTGAGGGCTGCATTTTGCCCACCCCTACATGAGAATGAGTGGCCACAACACTACAGCTAATGCTAGCTTGGAATAGATGGCGCCCTATGCTTTCCAACAGAAAACATAAGACAAACTATTCTTAAGTAGAAACCAAAATGAATAGCAACGGGAATCTCTCCCACGGAATCCCTGACAACTTCATTAGTCACTAATCACTATGATGCACACTGACTATACCCTCCTCGTTACTCATGTGTGGATGGCACCAATCAATATGTGGCAACTTTATTACCCATGGAGCAAGTGACGCATAGTGATGACGTCATCTCTATTATGCATGGGTGGCACTCGTAAATTTATGTCAAATTGTTGCACTCCACACATATATTTGCAGAATTATTCTCTCTCTCTCTTTCTCTCTCATTTAAAGTTTGTAGTTCGCACACTTTATACTGCTTCATTCTGTTTCATTCTGTTCACAACCACAGGAGTGGTATTGAATATCTCTTTTCTCCTTTAAGTTGTCTCTCTTGCAGTGCAACTATTTGTACATCTACAAAGAGGCTTTTCTCTAAGTCCCACCACCTTCACAGATGCTTCTGATGGGGACACAGGAGATGGCCATCTCTCTTGCTGCTCCTAGATTTTGGAACTCCCACAGGAGGCCAGACTAGCCCCATCTTTGCTGTCCTTTCACAAGTGGGCTGATGTTCGACCAAAATCTGGTTTCCTGTAACTTGAGCTCATTGTTGAGTGTTCTGCACTCTGGGATGATTGAGAATAGATCCCACCCTTTCAAGTATTTGAAAAGTCAGCCTTTCAAGTATTTGAAAAATGCTATCATCATCTTCCCTCTGTCTTCTTTTCTCAAGGCTAAACATGCTCAGTTCTTTCAGTCTTTCCTCATAAGGCTTGGTTTCCAGCTCCCTGATCATCCTTGTTGCCCATCTCTGAACTTGTTCCAATTTGTCAGCATTCTTCTTGAAGTGTCCCAAACTGGCCACAGTAGTCAAGATGAGGCCTAACCAGTGTCGAATAGAGGGGAACTTGTACCTCGTGGAATTTGGAAACTATATTTGTGTTAATGCAGCCGAAAATACCTTTTGCCTTTTTTGTAGCTACATAACACTGTTGGCTCATATTCAGCTTGTGATCAACAGCTACTCCAAGATCCTTCTCACTCATAGTATTGCTAAGCCAAATATCCCCCATCTTGTAACTGTGTTTGGTTTCTTTTTCCTAGGTGCAGTACTTTGCATTTATCCCTGCTGAATTTCATTCTGTTATTTTCAGCCCAATGCTCAAGCCTATCTAGATCATTTTGAATTTTGTTTCTGTCTTCCACCCAATTCCACCAATTGAATTTTGTTTCTGTCTTCCATCAGAATTCCACCCAATTTTGTGTCATCTGCAAATTTGACTAGCATTCCCTGTATCCCCTGATACAGGTCATTAATAAAATATTGAATACCACTGGGTCCAGGACTGTGCCCTTCAGTATCCCACTTGTTACCACCTCCCAGTTTGAGAAGGAGCCAATAATCATTACTCTCTGAGTACAATTCTGTAGCCAACTGTGTATCCACCTGGAAGTTGTTCTATCCAGTCCACACCTAGTTAACTTGCTAATCAGGATATCATGGTGCACTTTGTTAAAAGCTTTGCTGAAGTCAAGATATACTATGTCTACAGCATTCCTTCTGTCAATCAGGGAGGTTACCTGATAAAAAAATGAGATCAGATTAGTCCAGCACAATTTATTCTTAACAAATCCATGTTGGCTTCTAGTTATTACTGCATTGTTTTCTAGGTGTTTTCATAGTGACCACTTTACAATCTGTTGCAGATTATATTGTTGTTAACCACCATTGTGTACTCATTGTTTTAAACTTTAAATATTGTCTTTCGATGTTTTAAACCACATTGGGTCCTTTTCAAAGGAAAAAAAGGTGGGATAAAATTTTTGAAATCAATAAAAAATAAATAAAATAAAATAAATATAGGATTGCAGCCATAATTACCACAACGTCAATTTCTGTTCCTATGAGTCTTTAAGGAGTTCTCTGTGTTTCTTTTTTAAACAGCAAAATAATATTATTAAGAAAGGTGGAGGGGAAGACAAGAGAATGATTATTAAAGGTTTTTTTCTACCCACATTTATTAGCCTATTGTAAGAAGAAAAATCAACATTGCTGCCATTAAAAGAAGCAACACAAGGGCCAGTTAGAAGGCTATTCACCACTAATTAAAACTTGGCACATCACTAATCCCACCCCACCGGAAATAAAAAAATGGACAGGTGTTGCTATCAACATGAAATGTGCAATTAAGTCTGGAAATGACTTAACTGTCAGTATAGAAGTTATTTGGTTAAAGGGAGGAGAATTAATGCTGCATAATATAGGAGCCTTCATTTTAATGTTGCTTCTATCTGATTAAGGAAAGCTGTGCTTCAGCAGCACTACGATTTTTTCTTTCTTTCTTTCTTTCTTTCTTTCTTTCTTTCTTTCTTTCTTTCTTTCTTTCTTTCTTTCTTTCTTTCTTTCTTTCTTTCTTTCACGTTTACTTTACATCTCCTAGAATTCCCCAGGCAAAGACTTGTGACTCAGACATCAGGCTTTGGACTTGGGACTTGGAGCCAAAGACTTGCCAACATCTCTGGTAGACTGATGGTGCTTAACATCATCAAAAGTAACAAAGACCTACAACATTTCATTCAACTGGAAACAAGGAAGGAAGGAAGGAAGGAAGGAAGGAAGGAAGGAAGGAAGGAAGGAAGGAAGGAAGGAAGGAAGGAAGGAAAATACTATTTTTCCCCCTCTCCCAAAAGTACAACAACTTAGTCATCAGCTGCACTGGAAAACTCCAAGAGGAACTTATTTTATTTCTTAATTTATTTAAAATATGCATGGAAGGATAAATGAGCATCACCTCATTCAGAATAAGGACAGCACATCTTGTAATTACACTAGGAATACACTGCTGTCGTCCCCTTTCTCCCTGGCTATCCCAGCTGAAGCAATGCTCTCCATCTTGCCTTACCAGTCAGGTCCACTTCCATGCTGGTCCCATTGCTGCTTTGTGCCCTGGCCAGGCAGGAACTGCCTCTGGTGGTAGTGCCAGCAGCGGCGGATGGCATCTGGGTCTTATGCGTCCCTCTGAGGTTGCCATAGAGGCCTCCCAAGCTGTGGCAGTGCACAGGGGCCCTTGCTCAAGTGTTTGGAGGGGCTCTAGAGCAGGGAGGGTGACCATGGGAGTGTGTCCCTTCATGTCCTCTCAACCATTTCTCCCACAGCTTTATTGAACACCAAGAAGGAGAGAGGGAGGGAGAGGGTGCATAGGTTAGAGATTTTAAAAATGCAACTTCCAAAAAATGCGAGTCAACTCCCACTTTTTTAAAACCAGTCAAGTTTGAGCTGAGTTTCCCATGTCTCAACAGCAAACCATGATACATGATCCCTGAACTCTACTCCTTATCCCTTGAACTATCATCCTTAATTTCAAATGAAAGTTCCAGAGCTGCAGAGGGTAAACTGCAGGTGGGCATGGGTATGTCAAATATTAACTGATGATGCTGAACACTTACACTGCACCTCCATTTCCAGATCTGGTCCAAGGTGGTAATGCTGCCTGAACAAAGGGCAAAATGGGAACCCTTCCATTCCATATCTTGAGGTGAAACAACAACAACAAAACACCCTGGCAGTTGAATCTTATTTTAGCAAAGGTGTCTTCTGTAGTAGCTGAGGATAGCAGGCTCAGGAGGCTACTTAGGAGTAATGGTTAGGAGGGCTAACACTGTAGCTTCCAGCATCTGCTTCCTCATGTCCCTGTCCCACTCCGCCTAATGGTAGGAACAAGACTGTACATTTCAGTAAAAAATTCAATTCAAGGATGGACAACTTGTGGGCTTCCAGATTTGGTCTACACAACTCTCACAGTTTACTTCATTTCAACCTTATGTTTGTCAAAGCAGAGTGATCCAAGGTGGTTTACAAATAATTTTAAAACACAGTTATTAAAACAATTTAAAACACAATAAATTACTATGCAAAAAACCCAAAAAACTATAGCTATCATTATAAAGTACTAGAGAAAATCCCTTTAAAACAAGTTAAAAACACATTTAGAGAGATGAAAAAGACAACTCCTCCATTAAAACCCATTTCTTGGAAGCAATTTTTTTTTACAAAAATCTACCTGAAACAAGAATAGCATTGAGGGAACCAGTCAGGCCTCCCATTGAGAGGAGTTCCACAGCCAAAGAGGAGTGACCTAAAAGGCTCCATTTTGTCTCCACAAATGGTGGTGGAACTGGCGGTGGGACATTGGGTATGATGGATGAAGTTGATGGAAGTTGGAGGGGAATAATATGGAAGTTGGAGGGGAATAATATGCAGAGACTCCTGTTTTGTGCCTCCACAACAGTTGGCATTGTCTGCTCCTGGGGTTTAAGGGGTGCCAGCTTCAGATTCCCCTTCATGGATTGCTGCCTTGTCGTCGCGACGGGGCTTGAGTAACTCAGAGAAGCTATGGGCTATGCCGTGCAGGGACACCCAAGACGGACAGGACACAGTGGAGAGTTCCGACTAAACGCAATCCACCTGGAGTAGGAAATGGCAAGCCACTCCAGTATCTTTGCCAAGAACGCCCCATGATCAGAAACAAAAGGCTAAAAGATATGATGCTGGAAGATGGGCCCCTCAGGTCGGAAGGCGTCCAACATGCTACTGAGGAAGAGTGGAGGACAAGTACAAGTAGCTCCAGAGCTAATGAAGTGGTTGGGCCAAAGCCGAAAGGACGCTCAGCTGTGGACGTGCCTGGAAGTGAAAGGAAAATCCAATGCTGCAAAGAAAAATACTGCATAGGAACCTGGAATGTAAGATCTATGAATGTTGGGAAGCTGGAGGTGGTCAAACAGGAGATGGCAAGAATAAACATCGACATCCTGGGCATCAGTGAACTAAAATGGACAGGAATGGGCGAATTCAGCTCAGATGATTATCATATCTACTACTGTGGGCAAGAATCCCGTAGAAGGAATGGAGTAGCCCTCTTAGTCAACAAAAGAGTGGGAAAAGCTGTAAT
Source organism: Pogona vitticeps (assembly GCF_051106095.1). Lineage (NCBI taxonomy): Eukaryota > Metazoa > Chordata > Lepidosauria > Squamata > Agamidae > Pogona > Pogona vitticeps. The sequence continues at coordinate 26,520,771 of NC_135785.1, forward strand.
GGGATACAATCTCAAAAATGATAGAATGATGTCAATACGAATCCAAGGCAGACCATTCAACATCACAATAATCCAAGTTTATGCACCAACCAGCATTGCTGAGGAGACTGAAATTGAACAATTCTATGAAGATTTACAACACCTTCTAGAACTGACACCAAAGAAAGATGTTCTTCTCATTCTAGGGGACTGGAATGCTAAAGTAGGGAGCCAAGAGATAAAAGGAACAACAGGGAAGTTTGGCCTTGGAGTTCAGAATGAATCAGGACAAAGGCTAATAGAGTTTTGTCAAGAGAACAAGCTGGTCATCACAAACACTCTTTTCCAACAACACAAGAGGCGACTCTATACATGGAAATCACCAGATGGGCAATATCGAAATCAGATTGATTATATTCTCTGCAGCCAAAGATGGAGAAGCTCTATACAGTCAGCAAAAACAAGACCTGGAGCTGACTGCGGTTCTGATCATCAGCTTCTCATAGCAAAATTCAAGCTTAGACTGAAGAGAGTAGGAAAAACCACTGGGCCACTCAGGTATGATCTAAACCAAATCCCTTATGAATACACAGTGGAGGTAAAGAACAGATTTAAGGAACTAGATTTGGTGGAGAGAGTGCCTGAAGAACTTTGGATAGAGGCTCGTAACATTGTCCAGGAGGCAGCAACGAAAACCATCCCAAAGAAAAGGAAATGCAAGAAAGCAAAGTGGCTGTCCAACGAGGCCTTAGAAATAGCAGAGAGGAGAAGGGAAGCAAAATGCAAGGGAGATAGAGAAAGTTACAGAAAATTGAATGCAGACTTCCAAAGAATAGCAAGGAGAGACAAGAGGGCCTTCTTAAATGAACAATGCAAAGAAATAGAGGAAGATAACAGAAAAGGAAAGACCAGAGATCTGTTCAGGAAAATTGGACATATTAGAGGAACATTTTGCCCAAAGATGAACATGATAAAAGACAAAAATGGGAGGGACCTAACAGAAGCAGAAGATGTCAAGAAGAGGTGGCAAGAATACACAGAGGAATTATATCAGAAAGATTTGGATATCCCGGACAACCCAGACAATGTAGTTGCTGACCTTGAGCCAGACATCCTGGAGAGCGAAGTCAAGTGGGCCTTAGAAAGCCTGGCTAACAACAAGGCCAGTGGAGGTGATGGCATTCCAGTTGAACTATTTAAAATCTTGAAAGATGATGCTGTTAACGTGCTACATTCAATATGCCAGCAAGTTTGCAAAACTCAACAGTGGCCAGAGGATTGGAAAAGATCAGTCTACATCCCAATCCCAAAGAAAGGCAGTGCCAAAGAATGCTCCAACTACCGTACAATTGCACTCATTTCACACGCTAGCAAGGTTATGCTCAAAATCCTGCAAGGTAGGCTTCAGCAGTATGTGGACCGAGAACTCCCAGAAGTACAAGCTGGATTCCGAAGAGGCAGAGGAACTCGAGACCAAATTGCTAACTTGCGCTGGATTATGGAGAAAGCCAGAGAGTTCCAGAAAAATATCTACTTCTGCTTCATTGACTATGCGAAAGCCTTTGACTGTGTGGACCACAGCAAACTATGGCAAGTTCTTAAAGAAATGGGAGTGCCTGAACACCTTATCCATCTCCTGAGAAACCTATATGTGGGACAGGAAGCAACAGTTAGAACTGGTCATGGAACAACTGAGTGGTTCAAAATTGGGAAAGGAGTACGGCAAGGCTGTATATTGTCCCCCAGCTTATTTAACTTATATGCAGAATACATCATGCGGAAGGCTGGACTGGAAGAAACCCAAGCCGGAATTAAGATTGCCGGAAGAAATATCAACAACCTCCGATATGCAGATGATACCACTCTGATGGCAGAAAGTGAGGAGGAATTAAAGAACCTTGTAATGAGAGTGAAAGAGGAGAGTGCAAAAAACGGTCTGAAACTCAACATCAAAAAAACTAAGATCATGGCCACTGGTCCCATCACCTCCTGGGAAATAGAAGGGGAAGATATGGAGGCAGTGTCAAATTTTATCTTCCTGGGCTCCATGATCACTGCAGATGGAGACAGCAGCCCTGAAATTAAAAGACGCCTTCTTCTTGGGAGGAAAGCGATGACAAATCTTGACAGCATCTTGAAAAGCAGAGACATCACCTTGCCAACAAAAGTCCGAATAGTCAAAGCTATGGTTTTTCCTGTCGTGATGTATGGAAGTGAGAGCTGGACCATAAAGAAAGCAGACCGCCGAAGAATTGATGCCTTTGAATTGTGGTGCTGGAGGAGGCTCTTGAGAATCCCCTGGACTGCAAGGAGAACAAACCTTTCAGTTCTAAAGGAAATCAACCCTGAGTGCTCACTGGAAGGACAGATCCTGAAGCTGAGGCTCCAGTACTTTGGCCATCTCATGAGAAGAAAAGAGTCCTTGGAAAAAACCTTGATGTTAGGAAGGTGTGATGGCAAGAGGAGAAGGGGACGGCCGAGGATGAGATGGCTGGACAGTGTCTGCGAGGCAACCAGCATGAACCTGGCACAGCTCCGGGAGGCAGTGGAGGACAGGAGAGCCTGGCGTGCTCTGGTCCATGGGGTCACGAAGAGTCGGACACGACTAAACGACTAAACACACACACACAGCTTCAGATTTATGTTGATGAAAACATTTTGGTTAAATATAATTCTAAAGGTGGGGGGAGTTCAACTTTTATTTTTTTCAGTCCTGCCATTTAAGTACCAATCCCACACACTGAGCTGGTTGCTTGGAGAACAATAAACGTGAAGAATGTGACAGTTGAAGTGAAAATGAGGAGAAAACTGCATTCTAATCAAATCTGCTCTGATGAATAATTCATAAAATCACTTGTATCCAAAGCAACTGGGCTCTTTTGAGGAAAAGTAGTCTAGCAACCAAAGTAAACATAAATAAATAAATAAATAAACAAACAAACAAACAAACAAACAAACAAGCAAGCAAGCAAGCAAGCAAGCAAGCAAGCAAGCAAGCAAGCAAGCAAGCAAGCTACTGCTGTTCAGTTGAACGTTTGATATTTTTCCTCTCTTCTTGGCACCTCTGTCAACATGAAAGTGATTTCTGTTGCAAAAAGCACTGTTTTCAACAGTTTTATGGAAGCAAAGAGCCTGGCTGAAATACTGAGCAATTTATATTTCTGCAACTGAAAGTATATTCTACACCTGCATTATATATTACTTCTTAGATACATTATGTAGCCAGGATGACTGGGATGTTGGCTTTCCTGTCATTGTAAATAGAAAACATCCATGCCACAAAGAATTGATAGCAGTTGCATGTGTTTGCACATGCACATTCCTGCACACAGGGAGCTGCCATTTCTTTTGTTGGCTCCCATTCCGCTCCCCCATGTCCTGAATTAATATAAATACATGGAGAGTTATGGGTAAATATTATTTGTTGGCCAAAAATGTTTTGGGACATAATCATCAAGAGCAGATTGCTGCTGATTAAACACTTCCTTTAAAATATATTTTGGGGTATGCATATATCCGGCTCATACACAATGAGATGAAGTCATGTGCACAAAAATAGAAAAGGGAAGTCTTTAATCAGAAGCAATCTACTGCTGACAATGACATCAGTTCTGTTGCAGAATCCATGCAACTGGATTTTAGCCATTATAACCTACAGAAACCCTACCATTAAATCATAGAATAATAGAATGATTGTTTTGGAAGGGGCCTATTAAGTCATCGAATCCAACTAGCTGCTCAATGCAGTAATACTAATCAAAGCGGATGTGAGAGCCAGTTGTCCTATTTTTCCTTGAATGCCTCCAGTGTTGGAGCACTCTCCACCTCCAGATGTAATTGTTTCCATTGTTGTACTGCTCTAACAGTTAAGAATTTTCTCCTGATATTCAGCCTAAATTGGCTTCTTGTAGTTTGAGCCCATTATTATGTGTCCTGCAGTCTGGGATGACTGAGAACAGATCCTGCGCTTCCTCTGTATGACAGCCTTTCAAATATTTGAAAAGTGCTATCAGTTCTTACTTCAATCTTTTCCCCAAACACCCAAATGGGTGTCTGGGAATCATGCATGGAAATGTCATATCTTGTCTCCTTGTCCCTATGCATTGGAATGATAAGTTTAAACTGTTAAATGTTACAATTTTTCAGAAATGGCATTTGTCTCTAATGATCCTATGTGCCTTTAGAAAATTGACATATGACAAACTAAATGTTGAAATGAAGCTTATACTCACCTGTCCTAGTTGAGAACTATGTCACAGTACTCAATAGAACATAGCAGCAATCCATAACTGGGGAGAAAAAAAATAACTGCCTTAGGTGCTATCCACACATCTGCCTCCAAGAAATCCATGGCAGTTCCTCAGAGTCTTGGACTGAAAGAACGATTGTCTGAAAATGCTGTGGATCTTCACATCTATTAACATTGGACTATTCTTTATAGGTTTCAGACTGGTATGTTTTTAAACAAAACTGCTCGATGGAATGAGAGAGAAAAAATAGCCCTAACAAGAACACATTTTTTACTAACAAGCTCTCTTGTGGAGTATATAAAAAACATTTCTCCAGAAAATAAAAAGAACATTTTCCCCTCCAAAAGTGACCCTGGACAGCTTCCCCAGGGCTTGGTTGTATCACACCATTTACTACTGCTTGCATCACTTTGAAAGTTCTGGTCTCTTAACACTCGCTTAGAGCATTTCACACTTTCGCACTTTGCACATTCAGTTGTTAAGCACCACTTTTTAAAAAATAATCAAAGGAGTTCTAAAACGTAGTTGCTGAAGCTTCTAGCTTTGCCGTCTTTGATGCACCAGACCCCCTAAAGGGCCGCTGGCATTTGGTCAGGGAGTTCGACAGGCCACTTATCTACCACCTTTGCACTGGGGCAAGCCCCAGGACCTCAGTATTGCATAGCCCTTTGAACAAGTCTGACCTTAAAAGAACACTTTACACTTAACCAATACTTTGCAAGTACAGACACATGGGCTTTGTGATTCCTTAGAACTCACTAAATCTCAGTTAGGTAAGACTCTTAAAAGATAGCTAGTTTGTGGCCCTCTCCACCTCCTGGATTTAGCCAGACCCTGCTGTTCAAAAGACCAGTCCTTTTGTAGAATTTTTATAATTAATCTTTATTAGAAAAATAGAGCTTCATTAGAATCAGTTTATATTGCACAAGTGTTAGCATCAAGAACATATTCAAAGATTGGAAAATTCTCTGGAGCTGGTTTTTAGAAAGCAAAGAGGGCTGCAGAGGAAAGAAAGAGAAGAAAGTTTCCAGAGTTTACCAAGCGGAACAATGGATTCTGTTGCTAAATTCCACATGGATAGGTGATTTGATTGGATCTGTGTCCCAGAACAGAGTCAATTTGTGATTCACTGGCGTTGGAAAACCACAAGAGCTACAACCACAATTCGTTTCTACACGACTTACATGAAATTTGGACATAGGATTGACTCTAAAGAAGTAAACCCATGAAATTTCAGACATCTGGCTTCAGTGGATTGCATAGTAGGCACCTGTAAAGGTAGCTTTTAAAAAAGGGTCCAAAGCAATTTGTGTCCCATCTGATCTGATTTGTGCTTCGGACCCAAGTCAATTGGTAAATTTGCTTCACCTTAGAACTGAATCTATTTATTTCATTTTCATCTGGACCTCATACAAATTAGCCTAAATCGGGGCAATTCAGTCATCAATTCAGGATTTGTCTGAATTCAGTTCCCAGCCCTAATAATTAAACCCTATTTTATGTAACCCCAAACAAACCATATGACAGACACAGAGTACTAAAGGGGATGGAGAGAAAGACAGATCCATAATGTACTGGAAATGCTATTAAATAGTTCAGCTAGCCAATTAGGGCAAGGACATTGACTCATTCACATCAGTGGAATGAAATATGTTCTTGGAGGTGTGCATTAAATATTTAATGATGGGGGAACTTGGATGAATGAGACTTCTTGGTAACTAAGCGTTTGCTTCCATCTTTTTTTCATTTTTCCTAGAAGCCAGAAGAGGTCACCTTGACATTACGGGAAGGGCAGGGAGGAGGAGGAGGGAAGAGGACAGAAAAAAGTGAAGGTGACAATATAAACAGTCCAATTTTCAAACCAGACAAATTGCAGCTTGCTTTCCAAACTAGAATGGACATATCACCCATTTCCAGGAAACGGATCACAGGAAAAGAAACCTATAGGGAGCACTGGCCTGCCTAATTTTTTGCATGGAATAACTTATAAGTGTTGATGCAAATTTGGAAAGCATTGCTACAAATAAACAGAAGGGCAAGACATCTAAACGCGGAAAGTTACTTTTTATAGGTAATTCTTTTTTGTTAATAATAATAATTGCATGCTGTCAAGTCAATTCTGACTTGTGGCAACCCTTTCCAGGGTTTTCTACTTAAAGAATACACAGAAGTCATGTATCATTCCCTTCTTTGGGGGGGGGCATCCTGGGACTGTGCATTTTGCCTAAGGCTACATAAGCTGTCTCTTCCCCTAGGAGGCATAGTGGGAAACCAATGTCTGGAGCCTCAACCAGATAGCTATCCAGCCAGCTTATGTCTTCTCATAAACTGTTTATAATGTTTTAAAAGCAATTCACTATCATTGCTCCTTACCCGAGCTTGGAAATATTATTTTTGGACTACAACTCCTAGAATCCACAACTAGCACGATGGCTGGAGATTTTTGGAGTTGTAGTCCAAAAAGTAATGTTGCCAAGCTCTGCTCATTAAACTCACTCCACTACTAGTAGCATTTCCCATCCCCTTTCTGTTCCCTTTTATTGTTATTAAGCAAATTGTAGGACTGATTAAAACAAATGGCACTGAACACGAACAATTCCCAGAAGTTATTTTACAAAATAGTTTTAAAAATTGACTGGATGACATTATTTGCTATGCCAATAAAATAATTGCTTCTCCTTTCCTTATGTTACTTGCGCACTCATTACCAAATCATATTTCATTACAGGTTATGAAATTACTTGTCATTTATTACTTCCAGGCTCCACATAAGTCTGGCCACAGTGGGCAAAGTGAGTATGAGACCTGTGTGCCTGCTCAGTCTGCTACTTTCCAGAGGCTAACTATGGTTCAAGCATCCTGCTGCTTTCTCTAGGGTTCTTTATTTTTAAACTGGAGGTGAACCAGCCAGGCCTTCAGACACAGAACACCTTCCAAAAAAGGTCTGTCCTCTGATACTGTTCAAATACAGTAAACTCTTCTAGGCAAAGTAGAACATGAGGATACTCTATTTTAGACTGAACCTTATGTCTTCCATGGACGGAGGCAAGGAAGGGGGCTTTTGAAAATATAAATAAAAGATGCATAGCTCTGCCTTTTGATAGTACATATTCTACTTGTCAAGGCAGAGTATACATCAATCCATGTGCCCTTATTTAGGCATGGTGTGGGACCAACACATATCCATAATCATGAAAAACAACAAATAACTCTTTGCAATTCATTTAGATCAGTGGTCCCCAACCTAGGTCTCTAGATGTTCTTGGACTAAAACTCCCAGAATCCTTCACCAGAAACTATTACTTTTTGGACTACAACTCCCAGAATCCCCCAGCTAATACAGCAATGACTTGTAATCTAGTCCTATAGTCCATTCTATGAGAAAAAAAATAATTATTTCTATTGATGTGAATGTGATAGAGAAATTCTATTATGGAGAAAAGATTTGTGTGGACTTCAAAATCCCATGCAAGATGAATAACTATACAAAACAGCAGCTGTAAGTTCACTCATAATGGTTGAATATTCACAATTATATTTAGTTTAGTGCAAACTACTATGGTGAAAATTAAACATTTTCAAGTTACCCAGTGTAACTTTCTGTTGAACATCATTATTTCTGCAGCAAGAGTGCAGCAATGATCTTGTACTGGCAAAGTAAATCAAGATTCTATGAGGCAATTCTAAAAATGGGGGTACCACAACAAAAAAAGTATAACTTTTAAATCAGTCTTTGGATCTGCAGTAAATTTGTCACAGTTATAGCAGGCATATAACTGTGCCATATTTGGGGAAGTTTGGGCAAAGGATTTTAAAGTTCAGATTTTAAAAAACCTGTTTTCTCCCATTCAGATAAAGGCAACCCTAAATATTCCAAGATTTAAAATAACTCATATAAATTTTTTTAAAAAAATCTTCCTTATCTTGAAAGAGAATGGTTGGCTTCACCCATTTTTTTATTTGGAAAGAATTCAGGCTGCATGGGCTGAAATACTGATCTTCAAAAAGGGCCTTTCAAAAGGGAAAACAGTGACTTTGTTTTAAATTGAGCATGCGTGGAAAAACCTTACTTGCAAGAGCATTGTAAATTAGATAGAATGTTGCAGCTTCATCAATGGAAGGCTGTAGGACAATGAAAGGCCAAGGAAACAGAGTCAAAAGACAGGTTTTCTTTAAAAAGTAAAAACAACAACACAATTTGTTTTGATGAAAGCAATGGAGTAACAGTCCTCCAGAATGAGGAATATTTTGTTGTGTGTCTTCAATAAGTATTCTCTCAGAATTTCTGAGAACAAACACTTTTGACCCTGTCAATCATGACACAATTATCTGTTACTTAGTTAACTTTTTAGCATTTAACACCTTCCTGGCCAAAGAGGCTTATGAGAATATGCTTGTCAGGGATTCTGTGCCTGATTGTAAAAATGGAAACATAGAAGGAATATTAATTTTTTAAAAAATATTAATTTTTAAAAAATATTTCTTAAATATATATATATATATATATATATCTAAAAAGAATACAGAACAAATATTCAGTTCACTCATTTCAGCTGAGAAATTACCTTTTTTTAAATTTTGTTTTGTGGCTGGATCTAGTCTTACTTGATATTACTAGAGCTTTAGTGCCTATATCCTGTCCTAGTCTCCTGTCATAGTCGTCACTCCACTAATCTTGTCACTACACAATGCTTGGTAATTTAAAAAAACCTTCCAAAGATCTGATGTGCCATCAAGTCACTTCTGAGGTTCAGTAACTGTAGGAGCTAATGACCTCCAAAATGTCCTGTCAGTAACAGGTCTGCTCAGATCTTTCAAATCAACCACATTAGCTGGTTCTCTCTTCCTGCTGCCTCCCCACCACTTCCTAGCAATTTTGTATTTTCCAGAAAATTCTCCTGAAGTCTTGCAAACTAATAGCTTTAGATTCCTTTGTTGAGTCAATCCATTTCATGTTAGGTCTTCCTCTTTTCCTACTGCCAGACCCACATAACTTTCCCTAGCAATATTGTTTTTTCTTTTCAGTTCTGTATGCTCCTTATATGTGCAACGTAAGATAGCCTCAGTTTACTAATTTTTCTTCTCTAGTGTGAGTTTAGACTTGACTAGATTGAGCACCCACTTATTTGCAATTCTACTGGTCTGCGTTATCTGTAAGGCACACATTCAGCACCAAACTTCAAATGAGTTGATTTCCCCCTGTCTTCCTTCATTGTCTTTTATATAAAGTGGATGATTTTGACCTTGTACAATAGCTTTCCAGTCTGCATTCTGCAGAGTAGGCATGACCCATTAGTTTACCTGAGAGGTTAAGTAGTGTGTATGTTTCTGTTTTGTATGTGTTGCACTCACTCACACTTTTGCCTCATTATTTCACAAAGTCCAAAACAGCCCCTCAAAATATTTTGGCCCAGCCAACTGTTCTTGGTTCTTCCCTTCCCCAACAACCATTCTACAAATTATGTGGTCATCTTCTGGATTCCTCCAGTCCTGGGTAATTCTGCATGAGGGAAGTTGTCTTTGGAAGTTGTGTGTAGCTTATATATACTTCCATTTTTAAAACCCAGGAAATTCAATTCTGCAAAAAACCCCTCCAGTTTATGAGTGTGGGATGTTGTATTTCTGCATTCACGATTCAAAACATTAGGAAATTGCCCAATAGGAAATGGCTTAGGACCTGGTTACCTAAAGGACTGTCTTCTTCCAAAATAGCTTGGCCGTCCTCTAAGATCAGGCCAGGAGGCCCTTCTGAAAGTACCATCCCTGAAAGAGGTGAGGGGGATGGCATGTCAAAATAGGGCCTTCTCGGCTGTTGCCCTCCAACTTTGGAATGCCCTCCCTATAGAGATCCACTTGGCTCCAACACTTTTGGCTTTTTGGCACCAGGCAAAGACCTTTCTGTTTAGCCAGCATTTTAATTAAATTTTATTCTTTAGCTGGCCATATGAGCAGCAGGATTTATTAATATTAATGTTTTAATGCCTGCTTTTAATATAGGGTTTTGACCAAACTCCGGGAGGCAGTGGAAAACAGGAGGGCCTGGTGTGTTCTGGTCCTTGGGGTCATGAAGAGTCAGACACAACTTAATGACTAAACAACAACAACAACAACAACAAAATATAGGGTATTATTATAATATTGCCTATTTTTAAAGGTTTTGATGCTTTTAAGTTTAATATTGTTGTATGCCGCTCAAAAACCATTGGTAATGGCACGGCTAAAAAAAGTGTAAATAAATAAATAAATAAATAAATAAATAAATAAATAAATATTGCTGCACAATATCATGCCTACTTGGCCAGCAGGAGAAAGTATGCCAAGCTTTACATAGCAAAGGGTAGCTTGAATGTTGACGACACCCATGTCAGAAGTCAAGATGGTCTATAGCATACCCTCTTGTGCTCATTACAATTTCTTCTAGGCATTTTGACATTAATTAATCAGAGGGTTTTTTTAAAAAAAAATTGAATAGAAGTAAAGCTTGCCCTATATGTCAGAGAAATGGGAGTGATTTAATCATTCATTCACAGTCTGGTTCTCATGTTAAATGGTGAAAAATGTGTATTCCTCAGATGAGATGAGACAGGCTTCCAAATTTAAATCAGTTCTCTCCTGTTTGAGAGAAGCTGTTTAAAGTTTATACCAAAAAAAAAAAAATCAATTATGCTTCAAAGTCATTATAATACAGCACGGTCGATTAAAGATACTTAGAGTTCTCATTTTAGTTTTAACAGCATAAAAATCCCCCACAACTCAGTTCAGAAACGTTTGTCTCCAACAACGTTGATAATTTTGACAGGTTGTCATACGATCTTTAATGTTTTCCTATTTTATGTTCAAGAACATAGCAGTTTTCCTTCTAAAACTGAGTGTGACTTTTTATATGGAAATTAACAATAGCCAACTATCTTCTACTGGAAACAGCTTCAGAAAAGATTGTTATGTTCAGCACTCTAGTCTTGTATGTTTTGATTCAGCATTAAGGGCCACCGAATAGGTTGTAACTGCATCTCATATAAATCAATAGGACCAATTCCTAAATCAGTCTTAAATACAATTAGGTGTGTTTCACTATATTCTCTTTATTGCTTTAAGTGACCACAGGTGACTGATGTTCATGTGGCTTTGATAACACACATCTTTCTGATATATAACCATAACCACCTCCACTCTGTTTCATTAATCTCCATCTTCTCACTCCACTTAGCCTTGCAAGGAGGCAGGAGGGAAAAACTGGGGGCCCAGAGGCAATTTCCCATCAAAATAAATATATGCCAGCCCTCTTTAGGCATTTGACAAAGATCGCTTTACTCCCTGTCTCTGCCTGGTGGTTAGAAAGGGTGGTAGATGCCTCTCTTCTGATCTGTCTGAAAGGGCTCCTGTTTGTGTTTATTTCTGTAACCACACACACATATATGAATGTATATCCTTGTCTTTCTCCTTAGAAAGTACCCAAGACAGCGTACATCACTAAAAGGACAATATTTAAAAGCAAAGGTATAAGTATACAAACGTTTAAAAAGAATGAAACAAATATTATATTAAAAACAGTAAGATCAATACTAAAAACACATATTAAAGCAACAAGGCACAACAATCCTTTTTTAAAAACAAAAAGCTTCTCAGACAGCTGGTGAGTAAGACAAGACTTGCCTAAAGAGAAAAGTCTTCGTCTGCTTGCAGAACAACAGCAAAGAGGGGGCCAACCTGGCTTTCCATGAAAGGGAGGTCCAGAGTCTGGGATCATTGACAGAGAAAGCCATTCTGGGGGCCCCACTAAAGGCACTTGTGAGGGTGGCAGGACTGAGAGAAAGGTCTGCCCCAATGATCTCAATACCCAGGCAGACTCACTCCTCAAAAATAGCTTGAACGCAATATGAGGCAATGTAGAGAGGAGACAGTCTTGTCCCTGGTTCCTATCATGCTTATCAGCTACTCTTCTATCCTTTCGGGCAAATGAGACATTGCTTAGGCCACTCCTATCTGTCTGATCAGTCTGTCATTCTGTTATTAATAAGAGGACAATGTTTGGGAAAAAGGTGGTAGAGGCCACATTTGTCTTTCAGTAAGTGGCGCAGTGCACAATGGAAGAGAGCAATCATCAGTTCCGGTTAGATGGTAAATGCTAAGACTTGTACGGCAGCAAGAGAGCAGGAAGACAAAAAAACACCTCAGCACTATTTGACTTCACCGTCATTTGGGCTTCCTCCTCTATCCTATCCAGTGGGCCACCGGCTGCTCCTGCCTCACACCCTGCAGTGGCTTGTGGCAGGTCGCACAGCACCCCGCTCATGTTCCTGCAAGCTGCCAGAATGCGGCCTCTGCCTTTGCCTCTTCCATCCTTTTCAGTTTTCTGCAGCTACCTTCTGTCCATGGCACTAAAGTCTTTGGAGAGTAGGAGGTTGACAGAGAAATCTATTTGCTCACACATGTGCAGAGACACAAACACAGAGAGTTAATCTAACATTATGTCTGTCCGTCTAACTGGATTCCAAGCTTTACTGAAAAACATGCCTGATTCACATCTAGCAAATATTTAAACAGTGTGCTATCAAAGAGATTGACGCTAGAAATGGGGGTATTCGTATATGAATACGAATATCCCCCTACAGGTGCACTCACAATTCCATCACTGCCATGGAATCCGGACTCCCTTCCTATTGCTCCAGCACTGGTGATGGATTATCTGCACCTGTGGGGGGATATTTGTATACGAATATGAATACCTTTGAGGCATGTATCAGTCAAAGATACACACACACACACACACACACACACACACACACACACACACCAAAATAGCAGAAAAATACCCATTGTGCATATATGGTGTACTCATTTTCCCTTTCTCCCATTACATATCCATATACAAATTTAAGTTACTTTGCACTGCTTAGGAACTGTTATTTGACATATATGCCAGCCCCTTTGATGGTACACCACCATAATAAATCTTAGATTTGCGTCAGGCCTATTCTGCAGCAAAGCTTGGAATTCAGTTAGTACATGATAAGGTTCTCCAATAAGCTTGATTATTTTTCTTATCCTCTTAGAGCAAATGTGTTGGTATACAAGCTGAGTGGCTCGGTTTTCTCACAGACCTTTCTGCCCTTTTCTTGTTTATTCACATCAGAAAAATCAAAGAGCTGACACAAACACCGTGGTTTTTTCCCTCAAAAGGAGATGTTGTGGAAATGAAGCACAGGAGTAATTAGAAAAGATGATCCAAAGCTGTTTATAGCTTGATATTTTACTGAAGACATTTTATTAGCCTTAAAGAAAATCAATCATTGCTTATCACAAGAGCACAGATGCCAATTAAAACCAGTTTTCTTTAGTGATTCCAAATGAGGAAAATGTATTGTGGTTTTACTCTGGATTTGTTGTGGCTACAACATTCAGAAATGATTATGGCTCAAAAGGTAAGACTGTTGAAAGTAATGATATGCAGATTTGTGGTTTTGGATAATAATTCTGCACACCTGTAGGAGTGTTGCATTAACGTTAAATTTAAAGGAATTATCTGTGCAGGGACAGCACAAGACATTTTGACATTTGAGACAGAGAAGCAAATAGAATTTCCCCACCCCTTTGCCCATGTCGAGGGACATAATATCCGAAGCCAACCATGTTATCTGAACACATGAGACAGAAAAACCCATAAATGGGATGTCTGTTCTAGACACTAGAAATACAGTGATAACAAACTGAATAACTAAAACTTTGCTGTTTTTCATTAGACTCAAGTCACTCTACCTAAATGCAAAGCTGGCTTTGCACATATTGAAGCAAACCAGGTAGCCACTTGGGGCACCCAAATTGAACTCCTGTCTTAGTGACATAATTTGAGCACCTGAAAGTACACCGGTATTAGAGAGACTGTAAGTAAGACAATCTTTCTTGTTCAAGAAATCAGATTTCAACAGAATCCATGCTTACGTTTTAAAGACTAGTCACCAAAAAACAAACAAACAAAAAAACTGATTTTCATCCTTCAGGTGGGAGATGCTCCTGCTCTGACAATCACTTACAATCAGCACTTAAGAATCCTCCTCTTGTTCTTATAAGTTACAGTGGTGCCTCGCATAGCGAAACATCCCTAAACGGAATTTTAAAAGCCATAGAAACGCATTGAACTTTGTTCAATGCGTTCCTATGGTTTTAAAACTCACCGTTAAGCGATGTTCCTCCATAGCGCTGCCATTTTCGCGCCCTCGGTAAGCGAGGGCAGGGCGCGAAAATGCGGCGCGGACCTTCCGGTGGCCATTTTGGAACCGCCAAGCAGCTGTTCTCCCCCGCTTCGTTATGGGATATTCGCTAAGCGAATCGCTTAGCGAATATCGCAAAGCGAAAAAACGCCATAGGGGCCATCGCTGAGCGAATGCTCCAGCAATGGCCCAGAGCCCCTTGTTAAGCGATTTCATCGCTCAGCGAGGCGCTCGTTAAGCGAGGCACCACTGTACTTATAACGTCTGTTTCTGCTACAAGAGAGGGGGAGGTGGCTGTTGTTGTTACTATGTGCTGTATGATTTATTTATTTATTTATTTATTTATTTATTTATTTATTTATTTATTTATTTATTTATTTATTTATTTAACTTAATACCCCACCCCTCTAGACAACATCTACTCGGGGCGGCTTACATGAATAAAAGCACAACAATATGAAAAATATAAAAATAATCTAAAACACAGTTTTAACACTTATTTCTAAGCAGCATATTACCAAGATGGCATAACTCAAGCAAGAAAGATAGGGATCAGCTAATTGGCTGGAGGGAAGGCTTGCCTGAAGAGCCAAGTTTTTAAATGGCTTTTAAAAACAGTGATCTTATAGTGATCTTTATAGACCCCTTGAACCGTATAACATGTTTAAGAAATGGTTTATCATTGACATGTTCTAGCAAATTTCCATGGATCTGAACCCAGTTCCTCTGAATCCTAGTTTGACATTTTATCTGCTATACCATGCCAGCTCACAACAACAATGGTAGCAAACCTAGGTAGTGTTTGGAAAAGCCCACCTGCCTTCTGAAAATCCTGTAGTCCATATGACAATTCTGGGTGTTATAATCCAGAAAAAAAATTCTCATTCTTTTTCCAGCGTTCGACACCTTCTGATTCCATTGGTTATCTAAGGCGTTGACCAAGGAAGACAAATGTCAAGCATTAATCATGAACCCTAGAAAATTAATCTTAGACTCAACTTTTATTCAAACCATAAGGTACTGTTGCGAATATCCAAACATCACTGCTGGGATCACCATCACTCGCGCTGAGACCATTGCCAGTGACCCGGATGTTAAAGGCTCTTCATCCATGCACCCCGAGGGTCTCAATGGCTTTCTCAGGTCAAAAGAGAGGCTTAGGGAACTTTGGAACCTGAAGGGACGAATAGGAAACTTTCAATTAACTTAAATTAAATATTATTGTTGCATGATCATGACACCATCCGACTTGCACAGCATAAAGTTGTGCAAGAGGATTCCAACCATTAACTGTACCTTCTCCTTGTCATTTTTGTTCTTGTTATTATGCATTGTTTGATGTATAGGTTCTCTTTAATGAGTTGAATAATTTTTAAAAAAAACAATTAAAAAACACAGAAACTTCTCCTTTTCCACAAGCAATTAAAATAGCTACTTTTTTTGTTACTCTGTAAACATTCTGAATACCTCAAACAACTGGTGTGCAGTACAAAACACACTTAAGTAACCTAAGGCAAAATGGGAAAGAATAACATGTTGACTGGATAACTTCTCTTTTTAAAAAATCCAGAGGATTAACAAGAAAATGGCCTAACATTATGTTCGGATCCACATTTTTGTGTTCCTGTGTGTTTTACTCAGAAGTCAAATACTGCAGAGAAAAAAGACATCAATTTCCTCTCTCTGGATGATCTATACGATAATAAAAATATAGTGCTTTGCGGGCACTTTTTCCTGTCTGAGCTCCATCTTCATAGGAAAAATGTAACAACAACTTCACAACTGTGTTTGTGATGTGCTGTATTGTAAGGGTTAAAGTCAGCTTCAGACATAAATGAAAATTTAATTAAGCTATCAGAAAACAAGAGACTCGGTCTGGAACCAGTCCTTTATGAAAATTATATTTTCATTTCTCCTTCCAATTAAAACTGCTAAGCACTGCCCCCAAAGTGCCCTTCCAATCAAGTACTTCATTACTTGTTGTGTGTTGTGTCTTTCAGCACTTACAGTGATGGGTCTGTGGATGAGCCAATTGAAACTGAAGCCTTTGTCTTCCTTCCAAATTAGTTGAGACATCCCATGCGAACAATCTTGCATTTACAAAAGGAAGGTTCTAAGGGAGAGACAATGCCATAATAAACTGCCTCAGCCAATGAATGCATGGATTTTGTACACCCCACCTTTCCACCAGAGATTGTTCACAAGGCAAATTGCAAGCAAAGCTGGTATTCTTGCTTTTTTCCTGGCTGCTCAGTATTGCTCAATCTCTCTGGTGCAGAACACAGCTGAGGAAGTGGGTTTATGGGTGCAGGATAAATGACGAAAGCCAGGAACCAGTAGGTCTATGTCCACAATTCCTTCTGAGGTTTCAGTTGGGAATGCAGACTCTTGGGACTGTAGAGTGATTTCTTGGGCTATGATGTCCTCCTAGGCTCAAGAGTGTCTCTACTGGCACTGAGTTCCTTTCAGTTCATCTCGAGCTGTACCCAAATTGAACAAGTCATCAGAAGTCTGGGATAGATAGTCCAGTGTCACTTAGCAGTGCTCCCCAGAGTTTTGTTTTATTTCCCAGTACACACTCAGAACATAAGTTCTTTTGCTGAATGGTTTGACCAGAGACAGCTGACCACTGATTATTTAAATGTTCAGTTCAGTACAGAGGCAGCTAAGCTAAGCCATTTTCTGATTTACGGGCCAGACCACTGCCATTTGAAGTGGAAGAAGTTCTGCTATGGTATAAGACAAATAGTCAATCTTCACAAACAGATTGGCTTTTCTTTAAAGTAAGAATTTGGTCACTCATCCTAATTAGATCTAATTACAACAGCTGATCTCCCTCAAATCATCTTCTATGCAGGGAACTCTACTTAGTAAGTAGCATGTAAGTAGCTCTGTTAGATTGACTTTTCAAATTAACTTCTCCTCCTTCTTACCCTCTTCATTCCATGTAAACTCTTTTCTGTTTTTACCTTTTCTTTCTTTTTCTTTTGTCATGTTGTTTTAAAAAGTCATTTCTCCCTAAACTCTTCCCCACATGAAGAACTCAATATCTTATGTGAAGGCTTTCAGGGCCGGGATCTAATGGTTGTTGTGGGTTTTTCAGGCTCTTTGACCATGTTCTGAAGGTTGTTCTTCCTAACATTTTGCCAGTCTCTGTGGCTGGCATTCTCAGAGGACAGCACTCTGTGCTCTGGTGTAGTTGGCTTGGTGTAGTTGTGCTACACCAGAGCACAGAGTGCTGTCCTCTGAAGATGCCGGCCACAGAGACTGGCGAAACGTTAGGAAGAACAACGTTCAGAACACAGCCAAAGAGCCCGAAAAACCCACAACAACTCAATATCTGCAACACTATTGTTTTTCCAGTCTTATAGTCTTTGTAAGATAGTGCTCATGGCTCATTCCCCATAGCTCATCAAGGCACATAATTCCCACGCTGCTCACTTTATCCTCAGAACCATCTTGTGAACTTGGTCAGGCTAACAGACGAGTGCCTTAAGAACCAACCAATGAGTCTCAGAAGGGGTTAGAACTTGGATACCCTTATGCCTCAGTTCATGATACCGTTCCACTGATTTTTGACATGGCATGGAGATCTATAATAATAACTGAGGATACATGTCCCATTGTGGCCCCAACCATGAACTAAGATCATGAAAACTGAATTTCTGGGCTCCTATTCTGTTGGGGGTTATTGTGTATGAAACAAAATTTGAAGAAGTAGTTGTGGCTATTTGGCAAGGTGCCTGCCATATGTTTGCCATGTGCTTAATTACATCACCAGTCATGTAACAACCATCTCCCCAAAAATAAATGCAGGGGACAATGTTAACTAGTGTGGCACTTTTAAAGAGAGTTATTAGAGTTTTCAATTAGTGACATTAGTCTGAGGGACAGAATTATAGAGCTGCCTTCTCCTTTGTCCTTGGGACAGTTCCTGCTTCACAGACAGGAAGTGTCCAAGCATCTCTGTCAAGGAACTGTATGGGTTCATTTCAGGAAATGCCCATGGATTCTACTGGCTATCATTTCATTCATATTGGGAAAGACAGTCTTTCTAGATCTGCCACCTCCACAAATTTGTTGGAAGGCTTCGGTGTATCAGACTGAGAGTTACTAGAATCTACAAAAGATCATCACAGTTGCATGAATTTTAAGACTTCTGCAGAATATGACTATGGACTTTCTCGGATTGGGGGACTAACAATGAGTTTCTGCCCATCAACATGTACAATTATGTCATAGGAATTCCTATATATAACAATTATGTCATATATAGGAATTTTCTCTCCCCTCCCTCCCCCCGCATCCCCAGTGCTCTGTAATGACCAGTCTCATGAAGAGTCCTTCGGGACTCAAAAGCTTTCAGGTGTGTAAGTTTTTAGTGGTATAATACAGTTTCATCCACCTTTGTTTTCATATTCTGTACAGGGACTACATTACTTTCTTTTCAGTTAGACTACGTTATGCTTTGCTAGTTCTGTGAAACTGATTTGGAGGTTAGCTAATGTTGTGTTCTATGGCCTAACTGTGCCACAGAAGAAAGATCTATCTCTTTCTTCCTTCTCTTTATATAACTGATTTCCATTTCAGTAAAGGGGGAAACTGCTGTAAAAAAGAGAAAGAACAAACAAAAAGAAACACAGTGCAGTGACCATTAATATTTTGACAACATGAGACTCATTAACCTTCTCATGATAAAATACGTTTCGCCATTTCAAAGAGACGCAGCCTATAGTTTTTTAATATTATTGATTTTAAAAGTAATACTACTTCCTAACTACAATCTTTTCAATCATGGTGATGCTAGCTTTTAAACACTGACAACATTGAAAAAAGCTAATGTTAAGAAGCTAACAGAAGGCATACATTATTGGCAAAGCAAGGCAGAGGCTTAAAGCTGTGAACTCTATTGGTAAAAAATAATAATATGAAGACTCTATTCTCAGCAAACAAACTAATTTGAAGCAAACGAAAACAACCACCACCTTGAGAGTTCTATAGATGTATGGCAGTATGAAAAGAAATGGAATTCACTTGGGAGCTGACACAAAGGGAAACAAGGATGCAGAAGAAAAGAGTGGGAGAGACATGAGGATGTATAACTGTGGTTTCCACTGAATGCATACGAAATAAATTTCTTGAAGATCACACAGAATCCAGCCATGATTGTGAAGTTTCAGATTCCGGCCCTGAGATTCAAGTTTCTGATCCATTGTCCAAATCTCAGGCTATGGACCTGACATTTTAAGGAATTAGATATTGCAAATGTGGGAGCTCTACATTTTGGGGAGTTGTTCTCATGACATCAATGCATGCCATTTGAACATACCCAGAAGCACCTTTCTCTTTCTTTTTTGTGATCCTGCATGTTCTAGGCCTGCTGGAATTTAAATATTTGATTTAAAACTCAACCTAGGTACACTCCATTTCCAGTTGTTGCTCAGATGCCTGTCCCAGTGATATCACAAGCGTTGATGTCAGATTGTGGCCCTCAAATCTCAGGGAATGGAAATGCTGCCCAAGGCCTAAATCTCACATGGTGGTGATACTAGAGCACTAATGTGATACAATTCCTTCCCTTCCTCTGCAGCACCCTGGACCAGGGTTTTTCTTTTTTTGGGGGGGGGGGGGAAGAGAGCTACTCCATTTTTTCTGGATTTTGTTCTTTTGTTGGCTAATGCCCACCATCACATGCTTCTCTCATATAACTGACTGCAAATCAATTTTGCAGAATTCATGGGGCTCAGGAAAGGAATTACAGAAAGCGTTAAGCTGGGGGAAAATATGTCATGAAGGTCATGCCTGTTTCTATGCAGTATATGATATCTTGCCTCCTTAACAAGTTGTTTCTGATATAAAAATACTTAATGGCAGGTGTATCTGGATGGTATTATGTGTTTTTGTGTCTCCTATCATTAATCCTACAACTTTCAGGAGTCCCTGTTTAAGCTAGAAGCAGGCAGCCTTCAAAGGTCAACCCTGGACCTTGGAAGGTTCAGTTTTATGATCTCCATCCCCAAAAAGCTTTTTCTGCAAAATTTCAGTGTAATTTAAAACCCAGTGTCCAATGTTGACCAATTGTATATCTTTTGGAAAGGAAAGGAAAACATTTTGGGCAGACCTCCCAAAACCTGTGAGAACATAGAAGGCTGTTGTGGGTTTTTCAGGCTCTTTGACCATGTTCTGAAGGTTGTTCTTCCTAACGTTTCGCCAGTCTCTGTGGCCAGCATCTTCAGAGGACAACCTGAAAAACCCACAACAACCATTAGATCCTGGCCGTGGAAGCCTTCGCGAAAACATAGAAGGTCTTTGTGATCATATATATTTACATACATAAATTTTGCATTGTGTGCATGTCTGCTGGGGGGAGGGGTAGAGTTTTGGTGAGCAACATTTCACCAAATGTATTTAGGCCAACATTTAAGCTTGACTTCCCTAGCAGTGTAGAGGAGGTTTTTTTTTCAACTATATGAATTGCCACTATATGCCATTTTCATTGCAGGCTTCAAACTATTAATTCTGGTATACTGGCTGAGCAACAGCAGCCCTGCATACTGTATTTTAGCAGAATAATTATGACTTTGTTCATCAGATTAGATTAGTACAAACAATGGCAACATGTGAACTATAGTGATCTAATCAGCCCATATCAATCTGTTTTAATTGGTTGCCAAGGTACTTCCGTGCTATGTCCCCACTGAATGCAGAACAGTAGAGTAGACCTGTAGCTTTTCTATATAGTAATGCTGGTGATTTCACAGCTGTAGAGGAAGGAACAGGCATTGATCCTCTACATTCCTGGCAAACAGAGTAACCGAAGAGTTCTCCTACAAATTGGATCGTCAGCTTTTTATGATGCTGCAAATCCTTTCTGTATTAGGTTATTCATTTAAACATTCCTATATAACTTGTTGTAAAACAACCCAAAGTAATATACAAAAAAGAGAGGTCTACAAACAGTGAAATCTTAGGAGTCTGTGGGTCATCAAGTCCAGCCCCTGTCAAGGAAGCATAGTGAGGAATTGAACTCCCAACTGCTAGCTCAGGTGAGGAGACCAGGACTGGTTTTGGCCTCCTGGTGTCTTAGCCTGTGCCCCGGGTACCTTGATCCTTGTGGTTGCCTCCCGTACAACTGTCAGTTGTCTTGTTTCCCTCCACTGTGCTCTGGGGTCATCTTTCCCGTGTCATGGGTCTCGTACCTCACTCATTTGCCCCTGTCAGATATAACCTCTTCCTCTGCAAAAGGTCATTGCTTCCAAGGAGAAGCACTTGAGATCAGGCTGCAGCTTAAAGCCATTCTTTGTTCAGGATTTCTTGCTAGATACTTGTTGTAAAAAGGTTTAACAGAAGGCCAAGGCTCTTACTTTTTGGCTGGCATTCACCCATGTGTTTGAATCAGCCAGAAGCAAGGGCCTGGCTTCTAGAGGAGGGAATAAGCAGAGTAGGGTGCAGATAAAGGGAGTCGGGGGTGAGAATTGAGACAGTGGTCTTTGCAGCAGCTAGCCTTTCAGGTGATCAAGGACAGGCATCTGCTTGGCACTTTTGGAAGCAGATTGTTGGAGAGCTTTAAATTTTTTGTTACGTTCCTTTAGCTACATAGCAGAAGTATAGGATTCAAGTTTCCCAGACTAGTTCATTGCTTTTCTCATTAACTGGCACTTACAGTCTCAATGACCCACTCTGAGACATTAGTAGGAGAAAGAATAATTGGTTACTGCTAGATAGATTCACAGGCACCACAGAAATGTCCCTCCCAGCCAAACTTACTAAAGATAGCATGCGAGGCTGCAAAATCTCCAATAGATCCCACTCCTGGATCCACAAGATTGAGGGAGAGTTGTCAGCTGGGAAACAGAGTCCAGTTGATACCTTGATTATTTGTGGATGGGCAAGAGCTGGGCAAAAAGTAAAGTGAATGTCTTCTGTAGGAGGGAAGGAAGCCAAGAACTTTACCTACCCACTAAAGGTCCACCAGATTCCCAAAGGTGATGCACAGAATACAGTGGACCCTTGACTTACAGACGGCTTGACTTACAGACTTTTTGAGTTACAGACTTCTCTGGCCGCAAAATTTAGGTTCGACTTGCAGCCTGAGAATTGACTTACAGACCAGAAAAAAACCAAAATGGAACAAAAACAGCCTGTTACGGGATTAATCGGTTTTCAATGCACTGTAGGTCAATGGAGATTTGACTTACAGACTTTTTGACTTGAGAACCACCTTCCAATATGGATTAAGTTCTCAAGTGAAGACCCCACTGTAGCTCCACCCATCCCAGGTCACAGGATTTTGTTTTCCCCAGTTTTTCACCCCAGATTTAGAACCACAGACATACCTACAAATATCTGCAAAACCGCGAGAACAGATACAATCCAACCACCTACAAATCAGAGAAGAATGAATAGGTTTCACATTCTGCAGCAAATGTTTGTGTACAAATTGGATTGGAAGGTTTGGCACCCACACACACACACAGCTGCAAAGAATTCTGGCACAAATCGAAGCCCATTCTTTTGATCATTAGCAATCCCATTATGAAGCTGTAATGGTGCCTGTCTCTCAAAAATAAGCATCATGAAAACTGAATGCCCTTGCTCTGTGTTACATACCAATTAAGAATTCCTGGGTCATTAACATATATTTCATCACCTACACGAGGGTTCTTTTCTCACCTGAGATACAACATCTGTTGCTTGAAAGCTTTTTCTTTATTCTTTGAAGGTAACAAAGAGCTTTTTGGGAAGAGCAAAAATGAAAGGCAATAAAGCCATCTGCTGATGAGTCCACTTTTACTCCCGAGAACAACAGTGATGTACCAAGGACGAGTGCCGGAAGAAGTGCCACAAGGGGTGAGCTGTGACGGGAAAGCCTTTTAGTATACAAACATGTATGTAATATTCTTTGACCCCATGAATATGAACACAGACAATTTCCTCCTTTCACAACAATATAAGCATGTTTTGCAGCTCACATAAGCTAATTGATTAATATGAGGTTTGTCAATATTTTGTTTTATCTTCCTAAAGCTTAAGATCAGCTAATTAGACCCTATTGCTCATCCCAGCCTGTAATGCACAAGGAACAAGGTCTTTCCAAATTTTCAGTCCGGTTGCTTCTTGATATTTCCAACGTGCTAACAAAACTGCTGCTGGTAAACTCTTTCTATAGATACTTCCTTTAAATTCTCACAGGACGTCCACACACATACCCCCCCCTTTTTTCTGTTGTCAAGATCTGGGTGTTATTTGGCTTTAGCTCTTTTTAACTATTCTGTCTTGTCACCACTTTGAGAACAGTTACTGAGAAGCAGAATAAACACTCCATGAACTAACAAATCTGGTTAATAAAATCCCAGCACTACACAGCAAACAGTGGTACTATGTCCTTGAGATTCTCTGGAAGAACAACCAAAGGATCAGATTGTTCTATTTCCACCACCGGCTAATGAAATATGTGAATCTTTTCATACACTGCAGACACATGGAAATATGGGTCCAGGCTCCTTTTGATTGTGCTTGATTCATTTCTTCCTTATTTGTTGAGAATGGAGAAGCAAAACAGGCATGTAGGAAAATAAGGAAGAACTCCAGAGCTGTTTTACAATGGACAATTATGAGGAAAATTATTATGCACTTAGAAATAAATGAATCAAGGACAGTAGATGGATTTGCCCATTAAATATAATTTTTTATCTTGTGTATGCATCAGCCATTGTTATTTAACACAATAGAGTATCTCTCTAATCATTGCAGGCATTTTCAAGGTTCCTGGGAAATATTCATTTTATACTATTGCTGCACACTTTTTAAAAATATCACTATGTTCAGTTATGAAAAGCCTTTCCCACCTCATCTTCACTGATTTGAAAGTTTGTTCTCTCTGATTTTAACCCATAACTGTGCATCAGATGAAATGTGATCAGAATCTTATGCACTAATACTGAATTCATTCTTCCAATGTGTGTAACCACAAAGGGTACCACTAATCTATTCTTAACTATTACATGCCGTATGAGACTTGTGAGGCCTTTCAGGGTCTGTAAAATTGACTAACAAAGCTCTTCAAGATTCTAGGAGGACCATACTTTCTTTTTTCTTTCTTGCACAGAAATGTGAGAGGGAAAGAAAAGAAAAGGACCAGACATTTCCCCATGCATACAGAACTAGCTGCCTAGCCCTTTGGAGCCTAATGACCCTATCAGTGCGACATCATCATGGAGTTGCGGAGCTTGAAAGAACCCTATGGATCATTGAATCTAGCCCCTGTCAAGGTGGCAGAGTCAGGAATGAACGCCCACAGTCAGATACCTAAACCACTGAGCTATCCAGCAGTTCATGGCAAGCTTTGCTCACTTATGTGCTAAACCAGGAGACGAAAGTGTCATGTTTCACATAGTGTTCCCTTGTGTTGGAAAAGTTAGAGATAACTGTTCCACCCACAAGGGACGGTGTTTTCCAATTAAAATAACTAAAGAAATTGAGGCTTCTAGGACACCATCAAATTTTGGTAAGAAGATGGATAATCAGAGGCTATCTATCGAGATCTGTAGCTTTCCATCATTTTATCTGGCTGTAAAGAAAGCATGTTGACAATAATGTTCTCTCCATAAAAACAGAAGCATTAAAACTCACTTGTCACTTCTTTCTGAATTACTTTGAAAAGCTGGTGACAAATTTCTAGCTGGCAATTTTGTGAAAGTAAATACTGCTACTGTTCTTAGTTCTTTCAACCACGTTTGTTTCGATATACTAAATAACTTGGTACACATCTGAAATAAAGACAAAAGAGGAGGGAACAACCCAAATGAAAAGCAATTTGCAATAATGAGATTTCTCTCTTTCTCTCCTTACAGTTCAGTTTTAAATAAGTCTTTGGAGTCTGTCGTGAAAAGTGCTGTACCTACTTGTTTATACCATATGAGAGAAAATCAAAACTGGATGGAGTCTCATTTTATCACTAGATCTCTAACAGGAGGGTTTTCCTTCTGAAGATATTTGGGGCAGCTGGTGTCAGGGCCATTAGTGAGGGCACTGTGCAACTCACCTCTAAGACGGGGCACCTAGTGTCCCCGAGTAGGAGAACCAGCTCTTCTGTCTTGCTGTTACAGTATTTTCCAACCTTGGCTTCAAACCCCCACTAGGCCATGAAAACTCACTAGGTGACCTTGAGCCATTCACACACACTCTGCCTGATCTAGTCAGAAGGGTTGTTATGAAGATGAAGTGAGGTTCAGAATGATATTCCTTGTTAAAGCAAAGGTCAGGTGTAAAATGCAACAGACAAATAAAAGCTGGTATTGAGAGGCATGCTCTGTGTGAATTCTGTTTAAACTTTGATAGTCCTTTGTAGTCTTCTCTTCCATGTATTTCATAATGTCCTTCTTTTAAAGCTACAGAATAGCCAAAGAACATTCTCTTCAACTGTCATTTCCTCCCACAAATGGAAATTGCAGCTCTAGTTCTCATCTAGATTTGAACAACTGTGGGGCGATAAAATGTTAAAGTCCCATACCCTACAGATTTCTGTTCTGTATTAAGTCCTCTGTATCTATTTTTGAGTAAGGCAAAATAATAAATATATGTATATACTGATACATATATTTATTATTTTGCAGGGCGTTGGACTTGATGGCCTTATAGGTCCATTCCAGCACAATGATTCTGTGATTCTATGATTCTATTCTATTGTAATTATTATTATTCAAAATAACATGCAGTCAAGCTGCCACATCTTGTGGCAGTAAATTCCATAGGACAACTATTCACAGTGATGCTTTGTCTATCCTGAATCTCTTGCTACCTCACTTTATTGGGTGGTCTCCATAGTAACATGAAAGGAGAAAAGATCCACTCTATCGGTGGTGCAGTCCCATTCTTAGATTCGTGAAAGCTAATATTTATCATGGTAGATCACCAGGTCCCACTGAATTCAAGAGGGATTCTCAGTAGAAAATCAGAGAGTTGTACTCTGAAATGACGTGTCATAAAAATGTGGCATTGCATAAAACAAGCAAAGCTAGAAGCTTTAATTTCCTCAGTAGTTTACGCTTTCAAACCTTCACATCATTGTTTTCACTAATATATTAGAAAGGTGTTAATTTTAACTGTATGTTGAGAAGGAAACAATCTGTGTTCCTGTGACTGGATCATTTTGTTGCCTAGTGTGCCTTTATTTATTGGAGTGACAGCTTAATAGATGGAGTAGTGGATATTTACGTCCACCTCCTTCAAGCAGTCTCTGTAGGGCAATTCTTTAGTGCTGAAACGGGGCCTTAGTCTTAAAAAATGATCTCTCTTGTTTTGGATTCTGCAGTGTTCTTTCTGAGAATAACAGCTTTCTCAATTTTAAAGGCAGCCAGTAACAAAGTAATAAATACATCATACCAACCGAAGAGGACTACCTATGCTTTTGATTCCTAGAAACAGACAGATTTTTATGTAGTTGTTTGGTTCCTTTCAGCTTCAGACTTTGACCAATATAATTTAAAGAGCACTTTCTGTTTGAAAATTGGTGTAGCCACCTTCATGGTGTCTTTCCCTCCCAACTTCTGTCTCCACCATCTTAAAGCTTACTTGTGGCCTTTATATCCTGTTACTATCTCTAACCAGTTTGGGGAATATAAAGGTGAGGTGAGAGAGTCATGCTTGTCACCACGTGCATCTTGGGGCAGAGCAGAGATGGAACAGACATGCAACAAAGATATCCCTCAAAGACCATCTTCTCGGTGCCTCCATCATCTGAAGTGAGGTGAGGTGGACTTTTCAGCTTTAAGACCTCGTTTCTGGAACTCTTGACTTATAGAAGCTTGTCTGGCATGTATGTTGATATCTTAGGGAGAGCAGTCCTAATTTGGATTTGACATCAGCCAACACTGAAATCTGCTCCCTGTTTTTGCTTTGAATTTTCCTATTGGAGGAATAACACTCGCCTTCATGGCTCCTATAAACCTTGGACTGGAAACAAAGAGTGATTCACCACTCCACCAGCTCCCTGATTAGGATTGCTCTCCTCAAGACATTAGAAGGTTCTGTTAAATCCTCTTCTCTAATTATGCCAGAGGAAGAGAAGCCACCACTATGCTAACAGAACAGCCACCATAAACTATGCAGATATAAACAGGGGGGAAATGCGGGTATGTAGGACTGCTGCAACAGCATGTGGTAGTGTGAAATACAGCTATTCTGGGTTTCAAATAGCCAACCAAGCCACTTTTCAGTATATACCATTCCATTCTCTGCACCTCTATTTTCTGTATCTCCCACACACCACTTCTTATACACAGTTGGTGCTCTTTGACATATAAAAGAACTCAGGAAGCAAGTTCACCCATAGGATTTAGGAGAGGTATACACACATCTTCATTATGTGTTGTATGAAAATGTATTTTCTCTATTTGGTTGTGTCTCAAGAAAAAGAAAAAGAATCATCTTTTTCCCTTCCGATATTTTTTGCTACCTTTCCTACCCTCTCAAGCCCAGCCATCCTTTACATCGGCAGAATTAATCAACCTTTTTCCTGCCAATCAAAATTAATTATCTGAATTTTTCCTACAAAACTGCTTCCAAAGGAAAATGCATAAAAGAATTTACTTTAAAATAAACATACCCACAACCATCTCATTTCAGGAAGGCTCCACATGTTAACTCTATCTCTTTTGGGGTTTTTTTTAATTTTTCCTTTTTGTTTTTTTGTTAGTTTTTTTTTTGTTTTTTTGGTAGTCAGTTGCCAAATCAACTGACAAATCGACTCAGCTCTCCATACCTCAAAGGAGCTTCCCACACAAAGTTCTCCAAACTGGTTTTTTTCCTCATGTACATAAAAATTACTTAGTGAGAAGTAGTTGCTACGAAAAATAGAATGAAAATAAATTTTTGAACTTAATAAACTGAGAGAAAAGGACTCTGTCTCTTCTACCCCTCCCTGTCGCCAGTTTTAGTTTCCAAAGATGTCAGCACACAGATGAAAAGGGAGGCAGATTGTAAGAAAGAGGTGAAATCTGTTCTTCTTATAGTTCTTCACAGAGATGTGAAGAACTCTCTCTCTCATTATTAGGGTAATGACTGAGTTTTATAAGTTGAGGAATAGAGAAATGACATGAAACCAAGTCATTTTGATACTTTCAAGACCCTTCCTAAAAATGAGCAGGTTTTTATTTAATTGCTTTGCTCCTTTATCATCAGCACTGCAACCATGAGTCATTTCTGTAGCTCTTTTCATTTGCAAATTGACTGACCATGCTTGTCACATCGTTCCTTCTCAGTGCCAATCCCTGACATATTACAGGTATAAATTCAAACATTCTAGACCCATAAATTGGATATTAGCTAGGGTTGCCCAAAAATGCTTCTCTGTGCCAAGTACTTCATGAAGTGAACATAACACACCCGTGACGGCTGGTAGCATATACAGTGGACCATTGGTGGTTGTTGGTTTGGGTTTGTTTTATTTTATTTTTGCTTACATAAATAATGTACTGTACATAAACTATTTTCTGATCCTACACGGAGCACCAAAAGCAGTTTATCTCAGGATAGAATTTCAGAAATTCTTCCATTCTTACTAATCACAATTACCTCCTTGTTACCATCAAAAAACTCTTTATTTATGATTCCTTTTCTCTCCCCAGAAGTCATATCCCTGCTATATACCTCACAGTTCCTGCATTACAT
The DNA here is from genome assembly GCF_051106095.1 of Pogona vitticeps. Lineage (NCBI taxonomy): Eukaryota > Metazoa > Chordata > Lepidosauria > Squamata > Agamidae > Pogona > Pogona vitticeps. Next base: position 26,549,878 of record NC_135785.1, read on the forward strand.
CCTTCAGAATAATTTCCTGGCCCCAGTGCACTGGCTCTTCTTTTCCAAGTCAGAGATCCCAACCTAAACTCCCTAGCTAGCTAGAAATTTAAATAGCTGCATTCAAAATATGTAACTTTTTCCGAGCTCTGTACTTTCCATATATGATCCAAAACACAGGAAAGAGATATTCAGGGCCTGTCACAAGATTTTGCCTTCAAAACTGACTGAAATCCTGTGGAGAAGTAAAGTGCCTTGGGAAGAGCACAGAGAGGAGGACATATGGCGAATAGAAGTGTTAGCCCCCCCCCTCTATTTCCTCCCATCCCAAAACTTTTCTTCTCTAGAAGAACTAGTTGCCAGGGTTGTTTGGCTTTCAGTTAATCCACTATTGCTCAAAACTAAGGTTGTATTTGCTTTCCTCTTGGATTTGAAAGCAGGGACTGGAGCTCAGGAAGCCTTTTATCCATTTGATCTGCTTCATCTGTTATGCTCTTTTCTGGAGAACATTAATTTGACTGCTGTCAAGGATTCTTTGGGGATTTCTCCGGCTGATGCCCTTCATGACTGCCCAGAAGTTACAGATGGCGTGAAACCACCATTGGCTGCGTCCTGTTGAGAGCCAGCAGAAGAAAACATAAGGCAGCCACACTCAAACAGCTATGCTGCCTTCTGGTGATTCTGTAGACATGATTAAATCGTTGCCAACTTCTTACACCCTGGAGTAACATTTTCATCTATCCAAAGATGTCTACATAACCTCCTCCAACTTTTATTCATTTAATAATTACTGTTTAGACAATTTCCACTGTCTGTATTTTTTTTTCCATTTGAAGTCCGTTGCTCTCCTGGAAACTTCATTCCATGTGTCCTGGAGAAGGCCCAGTTTGACCTCCTCGGGCTGCATTTATTTTCCATCCATGTAGCTTCACAAAACACATCCATAAACAGCACAGATCAATATAGGAGTAGATTGTGTGCTGATGCAGATCAGTGCAATGAGTAACAAAGAATATATTACCTTGTGGGTGATTGCGCTGATCATTTCTCCAAGCATCCTTGGCTCAGTATCACTCCCACTTCTTTGATTACCAAAGAAGCAATGTCTCTCCCATCCTCTCCTTGTTTGGACCCTGATAGCAACATATGAGAAGCAAACAAATTGTTAAGGAAGACCTATATTGCCTGTGGCCTAACGCATTTTCCTTCTCACGATGTATTTTTCAGAAAGACATGATTAAGCCATCAGATTTACAAATGAAGCCATGTTTCCCTTTCAATGACTAATCAAAAAACAAAACCTGCTAGCTGAAATCCTTTTGCATACATTACACCACAGAAGGCTGATAACATCACTAGCTACAGTGATTTTTCAGAAACTTCTAAAATAAGGGTAAGCTACCGTGTCTCCCCGAAAATAAGACAGGGTCTTGTATTGATTTTTGCTCCAAAAGCCGCATTAGGGCTTATTTTCAGAGGTTGTTTTATTTTTTTAATGTACAACAATCTACGTTTATTCAAATATAGTCATGTCATCTTCTGGTTGCTTATTTGGGGGGTAAGGCTTATATTATGAGCATCCTGAAAAATCCTACTAGGGATTATTTTCAGGTTAGGTCTTATTTTTGGGGAAACAGGGTAGGTGGAGATAGGGGAGATAAGATAAATAAAAGGGAAATGTGATGAAGATCACAAACAGAATATCAGGGGATAGTTAAAGGCATGGGCGGGCAGCATGTGCTGCTACATCATAGTACACATCCTGCAACAATTGTCCCAACAAGTCTGGACACAAACATTGGATTAATAAATCCAAAATTGTTTATGCTAGTGGGAAGAAGAAGAAAAAGAACACCACAGAACATCTGGGGACAACAGCATTGAGTGGATGAGCTCTTAGTGCCGCTTAACCAATGCCCTCAGTGAATAGAATAGCTGAAATCCTGCTGCTTAACAAAAAAAAAGTCACACTGCAGTAGGCCCAGTGAATCAGTGGGGATTTGGTAAATTAACCCCTTCATAAGTTTCATTGATACAAATGGGCCTATTCTAGTGCTAAATTACTTTTAGAGTAGTAACCCACAACTAGAGTAGTTCCATTTGAATCAGTGGAATTTAGGGACGAGCTGACTCATGAAATCCCTCCTGATTCAATGGGCCTTAATATACTTGTGACTTACAGAATTTCAGTCCATTTCATTTCTTAAAAAAACAACAGAGAGAGGTGGTTATATCTGATTTGTTTTTTAAAAAACTTGTTTAAATGATGAAAATTGAAGTAGAAATTTCTGTGAGTTGGTTGAAAAGCTATTTTTGACTAGCAATCATGCCAACCACAGAGGAAAGTAATTAAATTTAATAAAGGTTGCTTTTGTATATTGAAGTTGCCCTTGATTTTAAATCTGCTGAGAGAAAAAAAATAATTAGTTTTGATAGTCTCAGCAACTTCTCAGCATTATATTAAATAGGTATCTCTGTACCTAATTCACATACCCCTCTTAATTTGTTAGGCTGATTTTTAAAAAAACCCACTAAAAATGTAAAAATTGCACGGTATTCACATTGGCTGTGAGAGTATAGCACCACCACTCTTTAAATTGAATATGCTTACATGTGTGAGGGAAAGGAAGTGAGGGAAATGCATTATAGAAATAAGAGGCCCCTTTGCTCTCTTGTATTTCAGCTTGCGATAAGTATATACATATAAACATACATATTTTTATCACAGTCCTTAGACCAATTAAACAAAAACAATTACAATTTCAAGCTTTTCAGCGTAAAGCATAGCAAAATTACCACTTACACTAGTTTAAAATGCATTTAAAAACTTACAGTTTAAATCCATTTAAAATCCACAATTTAAAACCATTTAAAATCGACACATCTAAAATTCATCTACCCTTTGATTTCTGGAGTCTAAGCATCACTATGCAGAAACTTGCAACGTGCTAGGTGATCTTTGGGGGTCTTTATCTGAAAGAAGAAACTGGAGTCTATTTTCTTCTGTACAACCTGGGATTTTTTTATTAGTGGAGAAATAATCCGATTATGTGCAATCTCATAGTGGGGACAGGTAAAAAACATGTGTTGCATAGTTTCTCTTGTATTTCAGCTTCGGATAAGTAGCATATTCCTCTGCTGTATGGCCATGGTTTTGTATACAAAAGGCTTGCTCCACAAGGCGTGGAGCTGCCAACACAGTGACGCTTTGCCTGCCTGCCCAGAACTGGCAAGTTCAGGCCTTTTCCATCATGTCTAAGGAGAAGCCAAGGAAGGGAACCTTTATAAGCCTGGCTCCCCCAAGCTTGGCCTCTCTTTTTTTTGCTGGTGTTTGTGGAGGATGGAGGATGGTTGACAAAGGAGAGCCGCGTGGTTTCGCTTTCCCTTGTGGGGTGGCGGCAGTTGTGGCAGCCTGCTGAGGGGTTGCACAAAAACACACCTCACAGCTTGGGGGACGTGGTAGTGGGGTGGCCTTGGGATTAGAACCACCAGAAAAAGGGGCAGCCAGATTAAATGCAGCAGACTATTGTAATTAAAAACAACAACAACAGAGTAAACTAAAGTTAAAAAAGAACAAGGAAAGGAAATAAATCTGGAGGAGAGGGAAAAGGGAAAATAGGTGCCGGGCCCCCTTGGTGACCAGTGGCAGCTACTTTAATATATTAAAAAAGGGGGGACACATTAATTTAGAAATAAATACATCAGTCAATAATAGGGAGAGAGGGAATGAAAGGCCAGAAATAGGCATTTGGAGGATTGGCTATAGGGTCATTAATTGGTAGGAACATTTAAAAAAAAAAGAAATAAAATAGAATAGAATAGAATTATATATACACACACTAAAGGTGGGGAGTATCAAGGAGCAGTTTAACTGGAGGTGCAAACTGCTAAATAAATAAGATTAAATAAGTAGATATTTGGAAGTTTGGTAGTAGAGTTGATCCTAGGTTGAAATTGGGTACCTGTGGTAAGCCATGCGGCCCAAAAAAGGTCAAGGAAATGGAAAAGGCAAACAGCCAGTGAAACGCAGGGCCCCTGAATGCACAACTCCAACAGACTCCGCTGAAGGGGAAGAATGGCCTGATTATGGGGCCATCTTGACTAATTTGAGTGAACTTGACTGATTTGAGTGATCTTGAGTGGGAAAGGATGCTTGCTAGAGAGGCAGCTATTGCAGCCACACAACACAGGTCTAGCAGGGACTCTAAGGCTTGAAGGATGGCAGAGTTGAGACCTTTGGGTGATTCAATTTTGTCATGCATTGCTATCTTAGAGAGTGAGCACCCAGGTTCTTCTGGAACAGCTTCTGCCACAGCTTCATCTGATTTACAGAGTGTTGCATCTTCAGCTTCAGCTATGAGCCCTGAGCAACAATTTCAGAGGGCAGCTGGTTCACGGAATGAGGTGGTGATCATAGGGGAGCCCGGGGGCGACAAGACAGATGGCATTTGCAGGTGCAATAGTGGAGAGCATTCTGCCAGGGTCAGAGGGAACCAATGGTGGTGCCATGGTGGGTCAGCACACACACCAGGTACAACATAGGAAGGGATGTGGCCCTGGAGGGTTGTGAGTCCACCTACACCTAACCAAACATTAATTCCACAATGGCCAGCTGATTTTGTGATCATTGCCTAGCCAGACCCCAGGTTTCATGGATAGGCTCAGACATCAGTCACAACCTCCTATCCCAGACACAGGGTACAACTCTGTTTCCTTTAGGGCTCTCCCTTATGGGGATCAGTTCCTGCCACTCAGGAACCACCGATTATCAGCCATGGTAGAAAAAATTTGAAGGGTATAATACGTAGATGTTTTTTGAGCTTTTAAAGAGAGTTAGAGGAGAAGAAAGGGTACAAAAGTGGAGAGAGAGACAGGGAGGAATTTAGGAGGAAGTAATGTGGGAGATGTGGGGGCAGTTGGCTTCCCGGCTTTTTCATCTATGCGGGAACAATTGTAAAGTTGCAACCTTCACGTGCCTTTTTGCTAATTCAGTACATGGATCTGATATACAGGATGTACATAGATTTCCCCAGGCATGCATGGCTTCTCTACAATGAGGGTGAGAATGGCATATGAAAGAGGCGATTCACCCCAAAATGCATTGGGATGAGCATCATCATGGGTTAGGATTGCAGTTGATGACATTGTCGTGTCCCCAGAGTGGGAGACCATTTTGATAGCAGTCACTTGATTCAGAGGGCCACTACATCCAACATTCCCCAATGCATTGGCGGGCCCGGTAGTTCAACCTTGCTTGGTCTGCTGGGAGTTTAATAAAAGAGGGTCCTGCAATTGCAAGCCATGCAAATTTAGACACCAGTTCTCCATTTGTGGAGCACCACTTGGATCATTCACCTGAGGTGGGGGGAAATAGGGATTCAGGGGGAGTTAAGAAGTCACCTCCAGGGCCAAATAGTACAGTACAGTATATAGCTGTACTGGAGGATTGGCTTAGGTCTTAACCTGATAGGAGGGCAGCAAGATATTTGCTTGATGGATTTTAGTTCACTTTTAGTATCTCTGTACAGGGGGAAAGAGTGGCCACCATGTCCAAAAATTTGAAATCGGTTAAGGGGATGGAGGAGGTGGTGTGAACAAAGACTGACAAGGAAGTTTTGGAAGGAAGGGTGGTTGGCCCATTTATGGAGCTGCCGATGCCAAATTTGAGGGTCTCTTCACTAACCAATATTCACCCGGTGAATATTGGCTGATTCACCAACTATCATACTAGGCTGCAGACTCCGTTAATGACTTTATCCCTCAGGAACTATGCTCAGTGTGGTACACATTGTTTGATACAGCCATTTGCATATTTCAGGCCTGCGGGTTTTAGTGCTGAGCTGGCAAAATGCACCATTAAATCAGCATTTCACTTCCTACCCATGGATTTTGAATTACTTGGTTTTTTTAAAATTAACAATACTACAGAACAAACAAATAAAGAAAACCACCAAATCATCAACAATTACAGCAAAAGCCCTCTAAACTAAAATAAGCCCCCCCCCTTTTAGGACCGAGATTCCAACATCATTTAGATCTTGGATTTCTCCAGTTGGTTTCTGGTGAGCACTGAATACATAAAATATAAAGTTTTGCCCTGAAGTCCTGTCATTAATTTCCAGATTTGTTTTACATAGTCTCTTGGTTGTTCCGGTAAAGCTTCTGAGGGTGTATCTAATTTTGCCATGTGCAATTGCTTCTTAAAAAGTTCCTCTTTCGTTGGTATTTCTTCACTTTTCCATTTTTGGGCCCAGAGTATCCTAGCTGCCGTTAGAATATACATCAGACAATATTTTATTTTATTTTATCAACAATTCCTGGCATAATATTCAGTAATGCTATTTCAAGTTTAAAATTTAATTTTTTTTTGAATAATTTCTTTTGTTATTTCCCACACCTGTGTCCAATATCTTTTAGCTTTTTCTCATGTCCACCACATATGATAATAAGTTCCTGTATTTTTTTACACTTCCAACAAACAGTACTGTTACCGTCTGACATTTTTGCCAACCTTTCAGGTGTATAATGCCATCTATAAAACATTTTGAGGATATTTTCTCTGAGGTTCACTGGCTTAATCATTTTATGACACTCTTTCTACATCCTTGCCCAATCATCATTATCAATATTTTGTCCAAAGTTACTTGCACATTTCATCATCATCTCCTTTACCCTCGCATCCTCCAAGTCATATTCCAATATATTTAATTATTTTCTCATCAGTGTATATCCACAATTCATCCACCTGAACTCTGTTTTGTTTTTGATGAGTACATGGACAAGGCATGCCTATGGAATACGCCATCTCTCGTGCCACATTTGAGCATTTTAGTCCCTTTTTGGAATGGGCACTCAAGTGGGGTTTCTCCATGTGGTGCACAATTTAGATGACTATCTTTTTTGTGGGAGACATGGAGCCTCTCATTGCATGTGAATTCTGGAGGCGTTTCAGCAGCTAACTAGGGAGTTGGGTGTACCATTGGCCAAAGAAAAAACTGAAGGACCAAATACAGTCCTCATCTTTTTCGATATTGAACTGGACGCTGATTATCAATCCAGCAGGCTGCCTGAGGGCAAGTTAACACACCTTAGGTCACAATTACAGATCATGCTTGCCTCTTCCAACGTTAGCTTGAGGGAACTGCAAAAAGTGGTGGGCCAATTTTACATGCAAGGTAGTTGCACCAGGCAGAGCTTTTCTTAGCTGACTTTGCGACACCATGAAAGGCCTTTCAAAGCCACATCATCATTGGTGACTTTCTGCTGGGAAGAAGGAAGATTTGAATGTACGGTTACAGTTTCTTGAGGGCTTCAATTTAGTATCATTTTGGAGGTATGAGGTGAGCCTTGGTGCAGAATTTCAGGTGCATTTAGATACTGCAAAGTCTCTGGGCTACGGGATTTTTTTTGGGGGGGGCAGATGGTGTGCTGGAGTATGGCCTCCTGAGTGGCATGAGTCTGTTATCACTTGGTATGTGGTGATCCCCTCTGAAGTCCCTATCCCCCGAAGCCTTCATGAGGTTCTCGCTCTTCTTCACTGCCACCAGATATTAATGCTTTAATATTAATTACGTATAGAGACAAGTGTGCTGTTAAATATTTAAGACTTTTATTTGATCAGGGAAGTTATTGGATGATAAATATTCATGAAATCAATCACAGGCTGTCAGTCACTTATATTAGAATCTAATCAGTTACAACTTCAAAACTCTCTCAACCCTCTGTTCCAATCTTCGTACTTACAGATGTTTAACTCACTTTCAAGATACACACAGTATCTCACCCAGAAACTCTCTCACAGATTCCATACACCAGTATTTATATCCAGCTCCCTCCCCCCTTGGCTCCACCTTCTGTCCACCCATTAGCTCCTTCTTCAAGCTTCTATGGTGATGGACAGGTGAGGGCTGGGCTGTTCGCTACATGGTATCTTACCTTTTTAGAATTTTTTTCCCAATAGTTGGGGTGTTGTGGCTTTGACATGGGGGCCAATTCATTCATCACCTTCTGGTGTGGCAACCTGATGGTTGTACATGTGGTAAACTCCCTCTCCTCTTGATCTGGGAGGGTTATGCAGTTGGTGCGTACCTTCACACTGCATTGTTTGCATTATAATATCATTTTTCAGGCACGCCAGATGTCAACAGATCAATTGGTTCATGGCATTGGCTCCGGGTGCTTGGGAGATTTTCCAGAGCAGATCAGTCCCGCTCAGCCTTGCAGATGGATGATGTAGTAATCTCCGAAGATCAAATCATTATACATCTGAAATGATCCAAGACTGACCAAATGGAAAAAGGCCAGGTTATTTCATTAGGCTGGTGTTCCATAGTAACCCTGTACTCTGTGCAGGCTACTTAGACTTATGTACAGGTTCAGGAAGAAGCACCTGGGGAGTTTTTCTGTCACAAAAACATGTCACCATTGACAACATACCAATTTTGGACCATTACCTTCCATGCTTTGCACAAAGCAGGCGTTGTGGGATGGAAATTTGGGACCCATTCATTCTGCATCAGAGCTGCATGCACTGCAGCAGCCCTGGGCTATGCCAAATAACAGATAAAGAAGGTGGGAAGATGGTCCTCTCACAGAATTCGGGCTTATGTTCACTCATTGTCTCAATAGATGCTGGGTAGGTGGGGCTTGTTAGCCTTGGGAGGCAGCCCATCTAGGAGAAGGAAAACTCTGACTTCAAACCTTCACTGAGGCACCGCCATCATCGTCCATGCCAAGAGGGAGAAGGCTGGGTAGGTGGAGCTTGTTAGCCTTGGGAGGCAGCCCATCTAGGAGAAGGAAAACTCTGACTTCAAACCTTCACTGAGGTGCCGCCATCATCGTCCATGCCATGAGGGAGAAGGCTAGGTAGGTGGGGCTTGTCAGCCTTGGGAGGCAGCCCATCTAGGAGAAGGAAAACTCTGACTTCAAACCTTCACTGAGGTGCCGCCATCATCGTCCATGCCATGAGGGAGAAGGCTGGGTAGGTGGGGCTTGTCAGCCTTGGGAGGCAGCCCATCTAGGATAAGGAAAACTCCGACTTCAAACCTCCACTGAGGCACCGCCATCATCGTCCATGCTGTGAGGGAGAAGGCCGGGTAGGTGGGGCTTGTTAGCCTTGGGAGGCAGCCCATCTAGGAGAAGGAAAACTCTGACTTCAAACCTTCACTGAGGTGCCGCCATCATCGTCCATGCCATGAGGGAGAAGGCTGGGTAGGTGGGGCTTGTCAGCCTTGGGAGGCAGCCCATCTAGGATAAGGAAAACTCCGACTTCAAACCTCCACAGAGGCGCCGCCATCATCGTCCATGCTGTGAGGGAGAAGGCCGGGTAGGTGGGGCTTGTTAGCCTTGGGAGGCAGCCCATCTAGGAGAAGGAAAACTCTGACTTCAAACCTTCACTGAGGCGCCGCCATCATCGTCCATGCCATGAGGGAGAAGGCTGGGTAGGTGGGGCTTGTTAGCCTTGGGAGGCAGCCCATCTAGGAGAAGGAAAACTCTGACTTCAAACCTTCACTGAGGCGCCGCCATCATCATCCATGCCATGAGGGAGAAGGCTGGGTAGGTGGGACTTGTCAGCCTTGGGAGGCAGCCCATCTAGGATAAGGAAAACTCTGACTTCAAACCTTCACTGAGGCGCCACCATCATCGTCCATGCCATGAGGGAGAAGGCTGGGTAGGTGGGGCTTGTCAGCCTTGGGAGGCAGCCCATCTAGGATAAGGAAAACTCTGACTTCAAACCTCCACTGAGGCACCGTCATCATCATCCATGCTGTGAGGGAGAAGGCTGGGTAGGTGGGGCTCATCAGCGTTGGGAGGCAGCCCATCTAGGATAAGGAAAACTCCGACTTCAAACCTCCACAGAGGCGCCGCCATCATCGTCCATGCCGTGAGAGAGAAGGCCGGGTAGGTGGGGCTTGTTAGCCTTGGGAGGCAGCCCATCTAGGAGAAGGAAAACTCTGACTTCAAACCTTCACGGAGGCGCCGCCATCATCGTCCATGCCATGAGGGAGAAGGCTGGGTAGGTGGGGCTTGTCAGCCTTGGGAGGCAGCCCATCTAGGAGAAGGAAAACTCTGATTTCAAACCTCCACTGCATTGTGGCTATATCCACTTATGGAAAAGGCTTCAGGAGTCAACCTCGAGGCAAAATCCAGAGCCGGAGTCCCAGAGGCAGTTTGTGTCATTTTGTCAACTCCTGCGACGTCACTGGAACCAGTTGTATTGGCTTTTCTCTCTCCATTGGACTATTTCAGCAACATGGAGAGGGGGGATATGCTGCTTAGGTAACAGCCTATCCTCCATATTATTTTATCCAGGCTTCGTGCCCTGGAGAGGAGACTCCAACTTCGCATACAGCGTCGAAACACTAGACGCTGTTCCAAGTCATCCATACAGAGCACGTTACAATAGTCTCTCGAGACTGAAGGATGCCTATGTATGCATGTTTCTGCTTTCTATTTCAGAGACTGTGTCACATTGATAATATCAGTATAAGAACCTCAATGAATTATTGAATTGTTGTTGCTGCTGTTTTTGTGTCATCAAGTTGGAACCAATTTATACCCTACTTGGGCTTTCAAGGTAACGGAGATATTTAAGGAGTGGTTTTACCAGTTCCACTCCCCCAGTGAGTTTCCATGGCTGAGCAGGGATTTGAACCCTGTTCTCCAGAGCGCTGGTCCATCACTTAATCTCCTACACCACAATGGGACTCTATAAAAACACCTGGAGGGGTTGGGGGTTATTAATATTTTCGGACAGCAGATAAGTGAAATAGGACAGGTACTGATCCTGTGGAAATGGTGGTCCTACTATAGCAGCAAATTGCCACTGCTACTGATGGCAGTCCCATTGTGCTGATGGAGCTATGGAACAATGTCTTTTCTTGCTCCAGCCTTCGCCTGCTGTGTATTATGACCTCCTGTTTCTGACTCCTTGCTATGTAGGACCTTTTGGTGGCCTTTTGGATCCTCCCTGTTCATTACAATCAGACTGGGTCAACTTCGACTTTGCCTTTGGATCTTTTGCAGCTGGTTTTCTTGACTTTGTGGTAAGACAATGTTTGCTAGACATTTGGATTGCCCTGATCCTGATTCCAGACATCACTGGTTGAGCTTAAGGAAGGAAAGACCTTCCTTTTGGGGCCTGCTCGCCTGCCTGCCTGGAAGCAGAACACATTGCTACACCTACCCAGAGCTCAGTACATTTTTTTTTTTAAAAAAAATAGCTCATTGTGACAATCATTACATTAGGACCTGTTTACAGAAGTAGTTTGTTGCCTCTTGTATTATTAATGTGTTGTGTCACTGTTACTGGTAGGCAGGAAAATACTGGGGGGGTTGGAGTTAAAACCCATATTTTTGATTCACCCTTTTAAGTGGCTACATTATTTTCTTGTACTATGGTTTCATTGTTGATTGTTAATGTTATTAACGCTGTTCCTCTCTTACTTACTATTCCACACTGCCTTAAGGACTCTTTTGGCAAAGCAGTGCCAAAACACTACAAACAAGTCTTTAACAGGGATTGTGTTGCAAGGAATCATTAAAAAGCCCCCCCAAAAAATGCAGGTTCTCTACCATCAAAAAAATGGCATATTTTTCTTTTGCAGGACCCAGCCATTTCGTTTCAACAGTGTTGGGCAAAATGTGCATCATCAAATTTCATTGGACTGAAACTCTAGCATCTCTTGCCATTGTTTATGCTGCTTAGGACTAATGGAAGTTACAGTCAAAAAAAAACCTAGAAGGCTACTTTTTGCCCCAGAGCTGTGCATCAAGGAGAAGAAGACTGAAGGCCATTTCCACCTAGGTGTTGAGTCTGGGATTGAGTTTAATCCTTGATGCAATGGAATCCCAAAATGTTGAGAAGGAGTAGTGGGTAAGATAATTGCTCTCATGCCTGCTGGTGTGGCTTTCTTAGCATCATCTAGTTAGTCATCAGAGTGGAAAGCAGGATGGACCACTAGCCTTGTGTAGCAGGTTCTTCTTATGTCCTTACTGCTATAGTCATTACGTTTATGACATAGATCATCTTGTATGGTTTCAGAGCTTCTAATTCAAACTCTTCGATATGTTTGATCTAGTTGGTGACAAGTTCATAATATATTTACCTCCCATATTACAGTCTATCTACTATTGAAACAGATCAGGAGAGAAGTGGGGAGAGGGGAACAGAACAAAAGACCAATGCATGACAATAAATAAAATAGAAAGCTACAAGCTGTTAACACTTACTAGTAAGTAAGCAAGACTCATTGTTCTGAAGGAACACGCATAAGACTGGAAGCAATAAATGTAAATTATGGTTGTTGATTGCAAATAAATAACGGCTGCTGAACATTCTGATCCATCACACGCACACTTAAATCAAGGCAGGCTCTCTACGTGACAGATGCCCTTCTGTGAAATGACAGAAGAATGCAGCTGGCTCCCTTTAAGAGGCAGTTTGCTGCAGCACTGATGGAAATCAAGCCATAAATTATACTGTATGTCCCTGTGCTCTCTGTTGCCTGGCACAGACCCCATGTTAATGACAACAGCTCAAATGTTTCTAAAGAGCACATGTTAGTATTGGAAGGTGAGGCCCTAGAATGTTGACTGTCTTGTATACAGTAAATTGCTGCTTTCATACTTCTCCAGCATAGTGATACTCTGCCTATTTGAACAAATTTTAAAATGTAGGTTACAGTGTATGTCAGGTTGGATTTAAAATAGCAACAATAACCAAGACTAATAAACTTGATAGCATTTAAAGAGATTGGCCCTGCTTTATGCAAGGTCCTCAGTTTGTGCAACCTGGCTGTACAACAAATAAGGCAAGGAATTATGAAGGAGAACTCGATTTGTGTTAAAAAAAAAATCCTGTTGTCAACATCTAGCAGTAACGCATCATGCATATTATGTGCTTTATATTATTGTTATTATGCATGATTATGATGAATTAATTACAACAACATCCTTCTACAGAGAAGCTGATAATATTTTGCTTCAAAAGGATGTTGAATATGGGAGATGTAGCATCTGGTGTTACCTTGGAACCATGGCTTGTAGGGGTAAAGTGTTTGGACTTTTTGATTCTGGTTCCACCACAGTTGGCTGCCCACCCCACATAATTGAGGACAGAGGAATGGCTTTTCGGAGAAACTAGGTATGTTTGTAGTACAAAATATTTTGGAATTGTTGGCTTTTGGATGGGCAGTTACAGCCATGCAAAAAACCTCTTCCTGTTGGAGACAAAACTGCTGAAACTAATTTGTCTATGTAGCACAATGTGGTTTCCTGCATTTACGGACATTTCTTGGGAGTGTGGCAGCAGGTGATTGCCATAATGAACATGTGGACTTCATAATTTACCACTACTGTACAACATAGGCTGGATCTCACCAGGTCTTCCTCTCAATGTCTCTGGCTTGTGGGTATCCTTTCCCTACCCCTTATCTACATACAGATCACTTTTTGAAATCTTTGGAACTATATTTTGCAAATGTATGGGGGCTGCAATCCAAAAAAAATGTAACTATTCCAAGATTTGCACGTAGTGAAGACTATACTAAAGTCTGTGCAGGATGTTTCTGAGCTTACTATTCATGCCTCCTTTTAGTTCAAGGGTAGGATGACAGGATCAGAAATATCCCAGGTACAGGTAGATGTTGCATGCTCCCATAGCATGATGCTGATTCTGACCTAGTCAGGAGTTAAATGAGAGACCCGGGGGAAGCCAGTGTTTCCTGATGTGAGTTCCATGATGGAAAATAGCAGGGTCTTTAGACAAATTCAACACAGGCTAAACTGTACAGCTGAATAAGAAGACAAGAAAATCCTCCTTCAAACGTGAGTTTGTATTTTCTCCTTGGTAAAATTCTCTCTCTCTCTCTCTCTCTCTCTCTCTCTCTCTCTCTCTCTCTCTCTCTCTCTCTCTCTCTCTCTCTGTGTGTGTGTGTGTGTGTGTGTGTGTGTGTGTGAGAGAGAGAGAGAGAGAGAGAGAGAGAGAGAGAGAGAGAGAGAGAGAGAACAGTATTGGTTTTCAAGAAAACACAATGTTTAGTAGATGAGCACTAAATTCATTTTCAGGATGGAGAAAGATTGCTGCTTCTTTTCTCTGCAATATATCAGGTGGAAGAATTTCCTTCCTGCCTTCCTTTTAGTTTTAAACTTTTGAACAGGCCTTTTGCCACAAAGCAGCACAGGAATCCAAACTAATCGGACCAATGCAATATGGGAAAGTGCCAGACTCTGTGGCATGGGACCCATTAAAAAATATTAAAGATTAACAACAACAGAAACCTTCCTCATATGTTATGAAGATAAGAAGCAGCCCCCTACCCATCACCAGCTTTCTCGGGAATCATAAATGTACCTCATTAGTAACAGGAGTATACTACTTTCTCCCCTACTGCAAGAAATAATGCAATGATTCCAGACTGTGGTCTCTCCAGATTTTGTCCTTTCTTCTCGCCACCCCATCCCCATGCACACGCTTTAGAAGAACTCTACAGGGCAATGCTTGTTAAAACTACCATTGCAGAAGGAACTTTAATGTTATTAGCTTTGACAGTCTGTTCTGGCATTTTTGAAAATATTATTCACCTTTACCCCTAGGGATATTTTGCTCTGCTACATTTTGCATCATCACATTTTGAAAGCCAATCTACCTATCCCACTGCAACTTCATGAACATCCATCAGCAACTAAACGGGATCTTAAACATATTGTCTTATCAATACTGAATAGATTTTTGACCCACTTGGAACATTCATTAAACAAAATCTCACTTCCTAAGTGATAAAAGTAAAGCAAAGCGTGATGCTCATCTACCAACCCATAGCACTTAAATCACTCTCTGGGCAGTTTACAATTTAATTACATATTGCCCGCTGACCCCCAGCGAGTTGGGTACTCAGTTTACCAACCTCAGAAGGATAGAAGGTTGAGTCAGCCTCAAACTGGCTCCCTGAGTCTGTCACGATCGAACTCAGTTTGTGAGCAGAGATGATTTCCTAAGTCTGAGGTCAAGAGTTCCTGGTAAAGGTAAAGGTAAAGGTTCCCCTTGGCATTTTTAGTCCAGTCGTGTCCAACTCTAGGGGGCGGTGCTCATCCCATTTTTCAAGCTGTAGAGCCAGTGCTTGTCTGAAGACAGTTTCCGTTGTCATGTGGCCAGCGTGACTAGGAACGCCGTTTTACCTTCCCACCGAGATGGTACCTATTTATCTACTCAACTCCTTAATATCATCAGGTCCTTTCATGAGGATAT
The DNA here is from genome assembly GCF_051106095.1 of Pogona vitticeps. Classification (NCBI taxonomy): domain Eukaryota; kingdom Metazoa; phylum Chordata; class Lepidosauria; order Squamata; family Agamidae; genus Pogona; species Pogona vitticeps. The sequence continues at coordinate 26,565,104 of NC_135785.1, forward strand.
GAAAGACACTGTAGTTTTTGATGGCTCAACATCAGATCCCTTTGACATCCGAAGCGAAATAAAACAAGGCTGTGTCCTCGCGCCAACCCTGTTTGGGATCTTCTTTGCTGTCATGCTGAAGCAGGCCTTTGGAACTGCAACAGAAGTTATCTATCTCCAGACTAGATCAGATGGAAAGCTCTTTAATCTCACTAGATTGAGAGCAAAGACCAAAGTTCAACTGAAATGCATGCGGGACTTCCTCTTTGCTGATGATGCAGCCATTGTTGCCCACTCTGCTGAAGACCTCCAACAACTCATAAATCATTTTAGCAAGGCCTGCCAAGACTTTGGACTAACTATTAGCCTGAAGAAAACACAAGTCATGTGCCAGGGCGTGGACTCATCTCCCTCTATTACTATCTCCATGCAAGAATTGGAGGTTGTTCATGAATTTGTGTACCTTGGCTCAACAATCTCTGACACTCTCTCCCTAGATATCGGGCTGGATAAATGCATTGGGAAAGCAGACTCACAAAGAGAGTATGGCTTAATAAGTTGACGGCATACACCAAAATCCAGGTATATAGAGCCTGTGTCCTGAGCACACTCCTATACTGCAGCGAGTCCTGGACCCTTTGTGCACGGCAGGAGAGGAAATTGAACACCTTCCATATGCATTGTCTCTGACGCATTTTTGGTATCACCTGGCAGGACAAAGTTCCAAACAGAGTAGTCCTAGAATGAGCTGGAATTTTCAGCATGTATACACTATTGAAACAGTGCCGTCTACGTTGGCTTGGGCGTGACCTGAGAATGGCTGATGGTCAGATTCCAAAAGATCTCCTGTATGGAGAATTAGTGCAGGGAAGCCGCCTCCAAGGGAGACCACAGCTGCGATACAAGGACATCTGCAAGCGGGATCTGAATGGACCTCAACAGATGGGAAACCTTGACGTCTGAGCGTTCAACCTGGAGGCAGGCAGTGCATCATGGCCTCTCCCAATTTGAAGAGACACTTGTACAGCAGGCTGAGGCCAAGAGGCAGTCCCAAAACCAGCCAAACCAGGGAGCTGGACAGGGGACAGATTGTATTTGTCTTCAATGTGGAAGAGATTATCACTCTCGAATTGGCCTTCTCAGCTACACAAGACACTGTTCCAAGACCTCCATACAGAGCACGTTACCATAGTCTCTCGAGACTGAAGGATGCCTACTAGGAATCACATTTACATGCTTTTGAACTGCTAGATTGGCGAGGAGCTGGGACAAAATGATGGGAGCTCACTCCATCGCATGGATTTGATCTTATGACTGCTGGTCTTCTGACCCTGAAGCACAGGCTTCTGCGGTTTAGCCCGCAGTGCCACCACGTCCCCCTGCTAAGGAAGGACCAAATTCCTTAAAAGTATTACCTCAACAGATTTGTCCCATGATAAGGAATAATGATGTGCAATGTCACACACGGTGTATCCATACTTTTCCTTGACTTGTCAAGACCAAATCTAGTTGTGGAGGGTAGTATGCCTGGAACTAGCAAAAATTCCTCCATTTGTCCCAGTCTTATGTATAAAAATGTTGCACATAAAATCCACCAGATTTCCACAGTGAACACAGGAATAATGGCAGCATTCTATCTTCAGATTAAAACTGAGCATGCAGGATATACCTTCGCCCAGCAATTGTGGCCATAGTTTTAAAGGGACAGAAAAACATTGGTAACTTTTCGACTGATACTCCACATTTCACCAGTTCAAAGGAACTCTTCTTGAGAAGCATCAGTGAAGCTCATTGAAAAGCTTGGATGAAGTCCTTTCCAAAACCTGGAATTAAAAAGGGTAAACATTTACCAGTTTAAGCTCTTACTTTACTGTACCTCTAACAAAGTGTATCACATTAAATTTTGCTGCCTTTAAAGATATCATTTATAAATCATAGATGCTGAAATTGAAGCTGTTACCTCAGAAGGTGTCATTTTTTAAAATAACCAATATCATTTTCAGGCTTTGAATGGTGAACCTTTTTCCCCACTGTCTTGCTTTAACTAAAGGAGACCACCAAAGCTCTTTTAATAAAATGCAGACAAGACACTTTGAAATAGCTTGATTTATTTTTTTCATTATGCTCCCTAGCAAAGCCAGAAAAATTAACTTGCCACCATAAAAGTGAAAAAGAGTTTGCTGGAATGTTAGCATTAATGCCCAAAACTATGGTAAGGCACCTGGGGCTTTATAAACCTAAGAATGTGAGGATCATCCACTATTCCCTGTCATTACAAAGGAAAGTGACAGTGTAGCAAACACTGCACCAATTGTACAGTGGCGTAAAATTTCTTCCAGAAATCTATGGGCTTTTGTTTTCTCTGCTTCATCAAGGGGAATGTCTACATTTATCCTTTTGGCATGACTGGTGTAGTCTAAATAAGGTCACTTGAGGTTTGAAAAGGGAAGAGTGATATGTCATTTGGTGTCATGTTTTTGTCCAAATGGCCAACGTACTCCTGACTCCTTCACTGTCAGTTAAACACTTCTGCTCCTCTGCAGAAGGGAACTGGAAGTGAAATTATTATTTTCGCCTGTCCAGATTAAATTATTTTTATTTGCCTTGTGTATAGTGCCAATCAAGAGCCCCCCCCCGTAGTTTTGATCAGCACATCACATAAAGGAAAACAAAAAAAATTAATAAAACTGTATATGATGGTTTGTGGAAGACAGGAGGGTCTGGTGTGCCCTGGTCCATGGGGTCATGAAGAGTCACACGACTTAATGACTAAACAACAACAACATATGATGGTTTGAATTTCCAGTATTGTGATGAGCCACTTCAGGATATCAGCAACATACAGTATATATACGTGTGTGTGTGTTCATGTCCCTTGTCATTCCACAGAGGAACAGGGAAAATGTTCAACTTTCTGATATCCTGAAGTGGCTCATTTATTAAGCCACATCACAATACTGGAAATTCAAACCAGAAAGAGCTTTGGCATCATTGACAGCTGGAAGGCTTGATCTCATCCTGTTCCCAGTGATCTCATGCCCTGGGAACAGACAAAACTAGAGCACACCAACCTGCACCAAAGAGGTAAAAGCCCCAAACAGGGGATCAGGAAGGTGTGGGTTGGGGTGCCCTAAAGAGCAAATTGGTTCTCTTGTCATGTGGTTGCTGGGAAAAAAAGCAAACCAGTTCATCCCCACAATGCACAAAACAGGGAAAATGCCCATCTGAATGAGCCCTTAATCCCACTTAGTGCCTAACGGATTGTTCGCCTCCTAAATGAACATTTTTAAGGAACCCGGAGTTATTCTGTGTGTTTAGTTATGGTACAAAACCCTGGGTATATGTGAACAAAAACTGTCAAAATACAATGAGACCCTATGTTTCTTAAATTATCTTCACAGTGGATCATGGAGTTCTGAATTATTTGATCTCATTTCCATAGTGGAATAGAGGGACGTGGTGGCGCTGTGGGCTAAACCGCAGAAGGCTGTGCTACAGGGTCAGAAGACCAAGCAGCCATAAGATCGAATCCACGTGACGGAGTGAGCGCCTGTCACTTGTCCCAGCTCCCGCCAACCTAGTGGTTCGAAAGCATGTAAATGTGAGTAGATCAATAGGGACCACCTCGGTGGGAAGGTAACAGCGTTCCGTGTCTAAGTTGCATTGGCCATGTGACCACGGAAGATTGTCTTCGGACAAAACGCTGGCTCTATGGCTTGGAAACGGGGATGAGCACCGCCCCCTAGAGTCGAACACGACTGGACAAAAATTGTCAAGGGGAACCTTTAACTTTACCTTTACCATAGTGGAATGGCAGCATTTTGAGGAAGACAGAGCAAATCCTCTGAATGAATGGGATTTGTTAAGTCAACACTTATGTAAATCTGTTTGATCGATTAGGTATGTCTACTCCAGTTTAGACAACCAATTGGAGTCAGCTCATTATTTCACACTAGCATACGTGTGCTCATATATTATCTTTTAGTTTCCCCTTCCTCATCATCCCTGATGTGTATCGAATGTGCACTGTTGTGGTGGTTTTGCAGTGCATAGATTACGGTTTGATCGAACAAACAGTGAAGATTGTTAAATAAGACTATTATTAGAATTGACTCAAAGGGGGGGGATTCTAACCATCCTGATTTAAAAACCCCTCTCAGGCAGCCAGTCCCTAAGGAGAAGTCTGCCTGAAGATGAAGGTCTTCGCTTGCTTGTAGAAGGACAGTAATGGTGAGGCCAGCTTGGCCTGCTGTGGGAGGAAATTCCAGAATCAGGAAGCAGTGACAGAGAAGGCCCTCTTCTGTGTCCCCACCAGATGAATCTGTGAGGGTGAGGAGACTGAGACAAAGGCTTCCCCTGATGATCTTAACACCCAGGCAAACCCATAAAGAGAGATATGGTCTTTAAAATAGATTGGATGTAATCAGGAATCCATAGGTTAAATTGTGCCCAGAAATGCATTGGCAGTCAGTGGAGCTGCTGTATTATGTGATCCCTATTACCAGTTAGCAATCTGGTTGCAGTGTTTAGGACCTGCTGAGGTCTCCAAACACTTTCCAAAGGCAGTCCCACATAACACATGCTACAGTAATCTATTGAGGATCTAACTAAGGCATGAGTCACTGTAGCCTTATTCAACCTCTCCAAGAATGGGCAAAGCTGGTGCACTAGTCTTAATTGTACTCCTGGCCACCACTGAAACCTGGGCATTCAGGTGTACAGGCACAGGTTGCATTCTTGTTACTTCATCTGCATTTCAACTGACCAGAAGAACGGTTGTCTTGTCTGGATTACGTTTGAGTTTATTCACCCTCACCCAGTCCATTACAGACATCAAGACAACTTCACATGCAAACCTTAAACTTCACCTATTTGTTTTGGTCCAGTTCTCCAGTTAAGGTCATTTTGAATCTTGATTTTGTCTCCTGAGGTATTAACTATTAGTCCCAGTTTCGTATTATCAACAGATTTGATCAGTATGCATTTACACCTTCATTGAAGTCAGTTATGAAGATGTATTTATTACATAGGCATGTATATATGCCTGCCTGCCTGCCTGCCTGCCTGCCTGCCTGCCTGCCTGCCTGCCTGCCTGCCTGCCTGCCTGCCTGCCTGCCTGCCTGCCTTCCTTCCTTCCTTCCTTCCTTCCTTCCTTCCTTCCTTCCTTCCTTCCTTCCTTCCTTCCTTCCTTCCTTCCTTCCTTCCCTTTCCTCCAATGAGTTCAAGGCAGTGAAAATTAACTCCTTAACCTATTTTGTTCTCCTAGCGACCTTGTGAGGTAGGCCAGTCTAAAAGACAAAGATTGACTCAAGGCCACCCAGTGAGGTCCATGGTGAAAGAGAGATTTGAACAGCCATCTTCCAAATCCCAGTCAAATATTCTAATCATTGTAACACACCATCATCGCAGTTCTGCAGGGTTAATGCAGGGCTGGTTGCGATTTAGGCAGGGACGCTATTCCTTCCAAGGCAAGTATTGGATCTGCTGACCTTTGAATCTGTTCTAGCTGGATGAGTCTGCGAAGTGCACGGCCAAATACCATGTGGGTCAGAGTAAGACCAAATTTATTTTGAGGTATTGATCAGCTTTATCAGGCCTAACTACAGAAGCCTGAATGCTGTGACTATGACCGAGCAGAGTCCACAAAGCCTATAACGGAACTGCTGGTGGTGTGGAAAAGCCGAGAGCTTGGCTGAAAGGCAGCATTATGCACCTGCCGGCAGTTATGCCGCTCATCTGGCATATGCTGTCAGTTTATCCCTTTGATCACCAAGGCATTCTTTAAATATGTGGCATTTATTCTTATCAAAAGACACACTCTGTGTTAAGATGACTGCATTTCATCAGGTGACTTTAGAAAGACAGAAAAGCTTGTAGCCAGCGTAGACCAAGCAAAAACATGGGCACAGTGGCTGGCCTATGCCCAGATTGCTAAAATGCACGCAGAGGTAGCCATGCTATCGAAGGGAAAATTTGATTTTGTGTTTTAAGTGTTTTTTTTAAAAATTATTGTTGTTCAGTTTCTCACGCCTGTTTCAATGTCCTGCACATTTGCTTTGGGAGGTTTACATGGGAGAAAGCAATAAGCAAGTGATCACAATGGATCAATCCATAAATAAAGTCATTCCATCCACTTAAACCTTTTTTTAAATGCACCATCGTCTTAAAGATCTGACCTGAACCCAGCACAAAGTCAGAGAAGCCCCTTCTCAAAATGGAAGGCAGGCCTAATAAACCAAATCAAAATTGGGAAAGGAAATTGTCTGACTAACCCTATTATTCACATGCTCCCCTCAAGGTCATCAACCCTCACCAGACCACACCCCGATCACTGCCCCTCACCTCTTCCTTCTCACTTAATTTATGGGCAACAACAGGCAATGAGGCAGGCAACAAAGGGCAAACATGGAGGTATTGTATGTTCCTTCTCCTTTCTGATATGCTCTTCCCAATGGCTTCTGGAAGGAAGAAGAGTTCAAATTTTCCTGTAAATCAGTGTCCCTCACAAAGTTCTCTCAGCAAATATTTGTAGGGCAAGAGGGTGAGAAACAGGAAACATATTCTCCAGGCTTGAGATTGGCTAAGGAGCAAGGGGGAGGGGGAGGAAACGAAGGGGAGAAAAACAAGGCCAAACCAAAGAAAGACTCAAAGGAGCAACTGCTGTTACCCTCCTCTGAGGTGACCTGTCTGTCAGGTGGCGAGACAGCTTTTTTTGACCATGATTGTCCCCATTACAAAATGGGCACCTAGACCCTATGTTGCTTCGTGTACTAGAAGTAAGGTCTACAATACATATTTAACACGTAACACTCTTGAAATATTGTTTAAGCTTTTTGTCTAGGGCTGCTACTCTGGCTGTGCTGTGGCATCATCTGCTGATGCTAGTTTTGATAATAAAACTGAAACAACCAGACATCTATTAAATTTCTGTATAACATTGTTTTAAATTAATGAATACACAAAGACACATTGAATCTTGTTTCCTGTCTAAACAGACCTAGAGTTGTATTAGTATTAGTACTGCAGATAGTCTAAAGGTGAATTGAACTGAAGGAATGACTTTGGATCATGAGGGGGCAATTTGTGGCCCTTCAGATGCTTTGGAGGCTAAATTCCAGAAGCCCTAATCAGTATGGTATGGAATTATGCGAGGGTCTGCTTCAAACATCTGGAACCTTAGAGTAAGATACCACTTTGTGGACATGTCTAGAAAACCAGGGACTTCAAATATACTTCTGTGTACACTCAAAACCAAGGAATTTGGTTGGTAGCCCGGACTCTCAGCTTGCCCTGAGGCAGTAGGAACACTATCCTTTCCCATCAGATCATTGTGTTCAATGGTTCACATGGCTTCTTTCTTCTCTGAGGGGAGGGTGCAATTAATAAAATAGGAACCACAGCATTTCAGCTTGACATGGGGCAGCTGTGGAGCAGCCCAGAGCTTGCTAAGGACAGAATTTGTGCTTGCATCAAGTCTTGGATGTTTGCGTTGAGATTTTGGCATCATCATCATCAGAGGTGTGGCTTTGCAAGGGCACTCTTTCTTGCTTCTGATTGAAGAGCAGCTCTGTGGAGAAAGACGCTTATTCCCCTCTCTCCTGCTATCCTGCTTCTGCCTGACTCCTCCCTCCTGCAGCTCTGAATAGTGCAGGCTGAACCAACGAGCTTCTGATTTTCACCCCCCCCTCCTCACTGCAATAGTTTCTCCTCAGCCATCAGCATGAGACTGATGTGCTGCTTTCTTTCCGCCACGGCACGTTTCTTGGAATTTTCTGAAAGGGCTTTACTTTACAACAGTTAAACTCAGTCACTTCAAGGGGATGATAAAGGAGCTGGATAAAGAAGCAAAATAAGGAAAAGGATGAAAATACCCTTTTTTTCCTTTCTTGTTCAGCATCTTTTGCTCTCTGGCACATCAGCGATGCTTCTTTTGACCATGTGTTTCCATTTGAAGCAAGAGCTTTCCAGGACTACTTGAGAACATTGTGAGCAGCTATCTATGCAGCACCGCACGAATAAACTTGGTAGAGAAGACCACAAATCTACTCTGGAGCTCCTAGTTCTGTCAGCAGATGAGAACTCACAGAATCGGTGAGACGGCAAAATAATACCTTCCCAGCCCACCCGAACAGCAATGTCGGTCACTCCTAGAAATGCATCACTAAATGGGACAAGCCATCTAAACCAGGGGATTATGGATATACCCAAAGATTCAAAATCTTTGAACCTTTTTCTTTTCTGCTTGACTTTCATTATTACATTCACTGCTCTCCTGGGAAGCATCTATTTATTAGTGTCGCTGCTGCGAATGCAAAACAAGAGTACTCTTGCCATGCTTGTGACTTCGTTGACAGTGGATGATCTGATCAGTGTGGTGCCAGCGACAATCTTCATGTTCAAGCTTTGGCTGAATGAGATGCTTCCCTCAACGTTGTGCACAACTTCAGCACTTCTGTATTTATTTCAGGGCTTTTCAAGCAACCTGATGGGGTCCCTGGTAGTTTCGTATAACTTCTACAGTCTCCACAAACTGGGGAGTGGTGAAGGGGCTACCAAGCAGCCAGTGAGCATGATATGGGCTGTTCTCACTATCTGGATGGTCAGTTTGCTGATTTGTATTTTGCCTCTGTGTGGTTGGGGCGCCTATACCTCAAACTCCTGGGGATGCTTTACTGACTGCTCCAGTTCTTATATCTTATTTCTTTTCATCCTTTACTCGCTGTGTTTCTGTCTCCTCATTGTGCTCTCTATTCCTCTCATTTATCAGCTGCTGTGCTCAGATGAACAACTCCATATTTATGATGACTATCATCAAATCACCCGAGGGTATTTCTCCCCTGGGTCACCTTCAGTGAGTAGTCAGATACCCTCCCTCTCTGCCGAAGACACTGTGATTAAAAGCTTGAAGCATTTCCGAGACGATTGCCAAAACTCAGACCCAAAAGTCAGGCAAAATCCAGCAGACAGCCACTGTAGACTGGACCACTATGGAACACAAAATGCACCATACAGCAGCCGAAACTTCACTGTGGAATTTGCTCAGAAGCGCTTCTCACTGATTCTGGCTCTCACCAAAGTCATTCTTTGGCTCCCAATGATGGTAAAAATAAACCCATTTTCTTTCTATATGTGTAATGGGCCAATTAAGGCGTGTCTGATGAGATTTAGAATTATGGGCCCTCAAATACAGAGCAATTGAGGCTGTGGTTTCTCTGTATCTTGGAAACTTGTATTCTGAAATGTTAGAGACCAGTTAGTCCAGATAAAAGTTGTGTGCATCTTTTTGATTCGTTAGATTATCAAATCAGCTGCCATGAGTTAAATGGATTCTCCACTACTGTACTGATTCATTGCATTCATTATAGCAATTTCTGTCTAACCTGTCTTCTCCACATATGGCAGATCTAGTAATCAGGACCCGCTAATGGAGTTCCTGGTGTGCACAAAACCTCACATCATTGCATTTTGATAGCAATTGCTAGGATTTTAATTGCAAATCCTGACTATCTAGTTTGGGGTATAAACTGGCTTATATGGGTGGGTGGATGCATTTGTAAGATTTGTATTACAACATGCATATGGTTTCATGGTTGTACTATAACCTTTCTCCCCTCCCCCCGGTTGACATATAGCCACATATAACCAGGACATCAGTTCGTTATTTTGTGGTTCTGTTCTATGCTGGGATGAGCATTCTACAAGTACATTGTACTGCTGAACGGTTCAAAGAATGAAGCCACTTGGAAGGGTGTGCCACGAGCTTCTGTTGGCACAGGAAACTGGACAGGCACTACATTGATGGTGTGTGAGATTATCCAGAGTATTTGTCAAATATTACTTCCCTCCCTCTTAGCTACAAGACACACCCTTGGCCCTTGGGCAGTAAATTCCTTGCGGCTTTAACACTGAAATGGAAGAAGGATGTTTTTTATAATTTTGTAAATACTGAGAATTATTGAGAACTGCCTTGATGCAGATGATAGTACAGAACACAGTTGCTGTCACAAGACATTTGAACATCCACATTGCTTAATAGACAATTCACTCTGTATCTTGAGAGCCCCCTTTTTGCCTGAAGATCCTTTTCTGTGAACTCACCTTTTCTGTGAAATTTATCTTGACCTTTTCTGTGAAATTTATCTTCAGCCTTATTCTGAACTGTGGCTACAGCTGCAGTCCTGTGCCAAATGTCTTGGGAGTGAATCCCATTAAATACAGTCTGATTTATTTCTGAATATGCATACATAAGACAGCACTGTTTGTCCATGCATTTGCATTTCTACATGATCACTCTTTGTTAAGTCCCCCTATTCCATCTTTTCCTTCTGTCATCTCATCACTGATGAAATTTATATTGTAAGCTCCATGGAGGCAAGGACTGGCTTTTTATTATTATTATTATGAAACACAGTGCACAGAACTCATCGTTATCATTAATAGGGAATGTTTCCATCTCCCAGTATAACCTCAGACAGGCTTTTATTAGTAGCTCAGGGCCAGTGCTTCTCCTCAGTTAACAGCTGAGGCATCAATATTTATTGTTTCATTTGAAGCAACCAGCGTTCTGAGAAACACAGATGGGAGTTATGTTAGCATGTTTGCTTTTCAGCATCTGTCACAGAGCTCAGCAGAGAGGGGCGCAAGACACACAGGAGTGTCAGTCTACAGCTTCACAAGCATCCCAGAGCTAGTGGTGTGGAGGGCAGGAGATCTTAGACCATCTGGCCTTAAGCCCATTTTGCCACCTCTTATGCTTCCCAGGGCCTCCCAGTGCTCTGTGACTCAGAGAGAGTAAGTGACTTCAAGTGAACATTATTTTGTTGGCAGCATTCTAACGGGGTGTGTCCAAAAGTGTGCGCTCCCAAGCAGTTGTTTCGGCAGAGACTTTCGAAAGTGTCACATTAATCAAATGATGAAACAATTACTTATTTAATACACAAAGACATGCTGAGGATGAGAAAGTTTGGCTTGTGCTCAGGCTCCCAAGCACTGTGGAGCATTAACACACACACACACACACACCTGGACAGCTTGTGGGTGCCATTGGCATATTCCTAAGGAATAATGTTTGAACAAATTCAGAAGAAGAGATAATGAGCATGCAAAACTCAGGGCATAAATCCTATATGAGCACAATGCAGACAGAAACTGGAGATTATTTATTTAAAAAATCATGAAGTTAGCACACAATGCCCACTGAAACCTTGACAGATGTGGGCAAAGGTGTAGGTCATAAATTCCATTTTGAGGCTTTGCAGTACAACTGCCCTTATAAATTGTTTAAAAAGCCACATGACATTTGTAGGTGAAAGCTTACAAGACGTTTACTTTCAAACAGAAGTGGGAATTCTGAGGCCTTGGACATGCACCATTATGATAAAGATGAGGATGCTGGAGATGGATTCTGGAAAACAAAATTCACATCCCCACTTGGTCATGAGGCTCCTTGAGCGGTTCCATACCAGTCACATTCATTTATAGATTGATCTTCTTCTCAGAGTTGTTATGAGGATAAACCGGGAAGCAAGAGAGCTGTATGTGCCACCCTGAGCTTCTTAGAGAAAAGGCAGGATATAAGGGCAATAGACATGTGGGTGGGTGGATGGGTGGATGGACGGATGGATCAAGGCCCTTTGTGCAACCTCCAGGGTCCCTTCCCCATATATACACACAGCATTTTTGTTTGCTTTGGAAATAAGGTTTAGTTATTTTATCCAAGTATTTCAAACTTGCTGTATACTGTATTGGCAGATCCTAGGCCATCTAAAATGAAAACTCAAGTCCTTAAAATAATGTAAAGCTTTGAAAAGCATGTTGAAACCACATTTAAAAAAATCAAAGGAGGAAAGTGGAGTGGAATGTTTTCCAAAGTCAGGTTTCAGCCTGGTTGCAAAATAACGACAATGCTAGTGCCAGTCAGGTCTCCAACGGGACAAGATTCTAGAAAGAAGAAGCTACCATTCAGAAAGCCCTATCTTGTGCCTCCAACAGTGTATCTCAGTAGCAAGACATAGAGGAGACGGTTTCCAGTAGAACTTAGTGGTCATGCGGGTATGTGTGGACAGGTTTATATGTTCCATCAGGTACCTTGGTCACAAACTATTCAAGGCTTTGAAAGTCATTACCAACTCCTCAAAGTCAGATGAGAAATATACTGACAGCCAGTGAAATTCTTTAAGAACCAGTAATTTATACATTCTGTGAAGTGTGTGTGGGTAAAGGAATTTCTGACAGATAGGCTTCAGTCAGTAAGAATGGGATCTCATCATTTTTCTACCTTGGTACTATGTACAGGAGCTCCCCAGGGCTGTGTGCGAAGTCCCTTCCTCTATTCCCTGTACACACATGATTGCACCCCACTGTATAACACCAACGCAATTATTAAATTTGCGGACGATACGACAGTGGTAGGGGCTCATAAATAAGAACAATGAGTCTGCTTACAGAAAGGAAGTACAAGGGTTGATACTATGGTATAAAGAAAATAATCTTACACTTAAAATAAAAAACTAAAGAACTCATAATTGATTTTAGAAGGAAGAGAAATGTACATTTACCACTGCACATAAATGGCAAGGAAGTGGAGAGTTTTGGTAGTTCTAAAATTTCTGGGCACTTACATCTGAGAGGACCTCTCATGGACTATAAACGTCAACATGCTAGTGAAGAAGGCACAGAAGAGGCTGTATTTCCTGAGAATGCTCGGGAAGTTAAATTTATCTCAGCATTTACTTCTGTCCTACTATTGTAGCACCATTGAGAGTGTCCTAACCTATGGCATTCTTGTATAGTTTGGGAGTAGCTCTGTAGTGGACAAAAAAGCTCTACAGAGGACCATTAAAATTGCCCAGAATATCTTCGGGCTCCAGCTACCAACCCTGGATGACATCTTCACATCTCCCTGTCTGAGGAAGCCACACAACATCCTTAGAGACTTTTCCCATCCTGTTTACAACTTCAGTGGTGCCTCACTTAATGGCAATAATCCGTTCCAGGAAAATCGCTGCTAAGCAAAAACGTTGTAAAGCAAAAATAAAAAGCCTATTGAAACTCATTGAAAACTGTTGAATGGGCTAAAAACTCACAGTCCAGCAAAGATCCACCATACGGTGGCCATTTTCGGTGCCTCTATAGCGAGGAATCCGTCCCTAAACACAGTGGGGAGCCATTTTAATTACCTGGTGGCCATTTTGAACCCATCGATCAGCTGTTAAGAAAACATCATTTTGCAAAGAATCGGTTCCCGAAGCAGGGAACTGATAATTGCAAAGCGAAAAAACCCTATTTAGACCATCGTTTTGCGATCGCAAAAACAATCGCAAAAACGTCGTCGTGAAGTGGATTCGTCGTAATGTGGGGTAATCGTAAAACAGGGCATGACTGTTCTTTGAACTGTTGTTGTCTGGCAGAAGATATAGAAGAATTAAGACTCGAACCACACGTTTTCTAAATAGTTTTTATCCCAGAGCTACAGTTGCACTTAATAATGAACTTAAAGACCACCAGCAGTGAACAGCTGGACAGTGTTACTTAGCCTGCAGTGTAGATGTGTTCTTAGTGGGGGATTTTTCGTGGGTGGGGAGTGTTTGGGGATTTTTGTGTGTGTGTGCATATGGGTCTTGTCTCTGGGTGTCTGTCTGAATTTCGTTGTACAGTGGTGCCTTGACGTACGAACGTCCTGACTTACAACCATTTAGAGTTATGACCAGCTCTGGCCACAAAATTTTGCTTCAACTTGTGGCCAAAGCTTTCAGTTATGAACAGAAAAAAGGCAGGGGAAAAAGGTGGGAAATTCAAATTGCTAAATGTTGGTAGGCAAAGAGGCTGCTTCTTTGTAGCTATTTCGCCACACTTAGAGTGAGTGCAATCAGAGGAGGCTTCAGACTGCCTGGTAAGGTAGGGTGCTGCTTTCTGCTTTTTAAAAACTGTTCTGGGTGGGTTTTCCAGCATGGGTTTGGGCTGGGGGGAGTTATGTTTCTGTGCTGTAATGGATCTTCAGGGGTTTGGTGTGTTGTTGTTTTTTTGGTATTTCCCCCCCATTTTTGATGGATCTTGGGGGGTTGATTGCATTTTGGGTTCCCCCCCATTTCTGAATGGTCTTGGGGGTTTGCTTGCTTTTGGGGCTTCCCCCCCTTTCTGAAGGGTCTTGGGGGTTTGCTTGCTTTTTGGGTTTTTTTCCCCATTTCCGATGGGTCTTGCATGCTTTGTTTGCTTTTTGCTTTGCTGTTTTGCATTTCCGATGGGTCTTGCATGCTTCGCTTGCTTTCTGCTTTGCTTTTTTGCATTTCTGATGGGTATTGCATGCTTTGCTTGCTTTTCTTTTTCCCCCTCATTCAGCCAGAATGGATTAATTGTGTTTCCAATGGGTCTTGCAGTGGAGTGCGTGCAGGGTGGGTGGGAGATCTGTCTCCATGGCCCAATCCTGCCATGGCCATGGACCATCCCTGGGCAGTGGACTGGGGGTTGGGAACCCCTGCACTACTGTGTCCAAGTTATACTCCTTAGAATTGCTTTAATAAACTGATGTAGTAGTAATGTGCATCTTTTACTTACTCTTTAGTCTCTTTAGTTACAACAGCAATAGCAAGCATGTCAAATTGGACAGCTTTAGATGAAAAACAGAAACAAAAACTCATAAGCCCCATTCAGGATGAATAGGAGAGTCAATGGGTTTCGGGAAAGGAGGGAACCACTGAGTCAGGTCCTGCCTCTAACCTCATGCTTTCTGTCCAACCTCTGTAGAAACTCTCTACAAAAATCCAAACACTTTTTTTCAAGCATTGTTATGCAGGGACAGGGGAACATATTTGTGTGTATGCACATGAACATGGACATGAATGGAATCTGATGTGGCTTTCACCTTGTTTACTTTTAGCAAGGTCAGAATGGTGACCTTGCCTACCAATGTAATGTGAGCCCCAGAAAGTTACCTATGAGATAATGCCACATTCAAGATGGAAAGTGTGCTACACTCCTTGTGGATGAGATTGCAATTTATTCCTGAACAAGCATGCACTGTAAAGCTCCACTGCTATGCGTACTGCCCTGTAGGTCCCATTTAAGGTCTGCAAAGTTTTCAGTTGAATAGACATATGTTATAATACACTTGGCCGGATCATGCTCTGACTTTCCAAGGAGTAAGGAAGATTATAAAAGCAACATGCTTCTCTTACGTGCCTTTAAACTGGAATGGACTTATAGGCACAGGGCTTTCCCAGTGTGGTGTAGTGGATAGAAGGGTGGACTAAGACTCTGTAGAACAGAGTTTGACTCCCTGCTCAACCAGGGGAATGCAGTTGGTGAAACCACTCCTTGAATATCTCACTTGCCTTGAAAACCCTGTTAGAGTCAGTATAAGTCAGTTCCGTCTTGAGAGCATGTGACAACACAACAATGGCAGGACTTTCAAGGTAAGTGAGACATTTAAGAGGCGATTTTACCAGTTCCACGCCCCCGGTGAGTTTCTATGGCTGAGCAGGGATTGGAACCCAGGCCTCTTGAGTCCTAGTCCAATACTCTATCCACTACACCACTGCTTGCCCTTTCTATGCAAGAGTTATCATTTGTTTTTGTGCGGTAGGTTGATCTACACCAGGAAAAACGGCAACCCTTTGATTTCTTTGAAATGTCTCTTTCTTTCAGATACAAATGGTTGTTCAACACACCGTAGGGTTCCAAAGCCTTTCCTTTGAGATATTCAGCTTTCTGCTAACATTGTTAGCTGTCACCGTCACCCCAGTGTTTGTCTTGTCAGAACACTGGAGCCACCTGCCTTGTGGCTGTATCATCAACTGCAGAAAGAATGTCTACATGGTATCTTCAGAAGAAGGCAAAAGTAAGTATAGAAAGATTGGGCGGGTGGGGGAAGGAGCTAAGTTATTTGTTCCACAGGGGGTTGAACAGATGGCGCCAGATCATGTTGAATATGGCCGAACTAAAAATATCGTATGTGTTTCTGTTCTGTTACCTTTTCATCCAAGTCAAAATGCATTTCCCACAATACTTTGCTTTTCCTTTCTTATTTTAAAGATGTAGTGTGTTCACATGAGTGTGTTTACAGTTCAGCTCTCATCATCTCTAACTATTGGCTATGTTGCCTGGGGCTGAAAGGACAAATGACGTTTGGAGGATCATACATTTCCCACCCCCGTTTTGTATGCTGCACTTCTCTACACTGTCTTGGATTTTCCCCCAATACTTTTTTTCTCCCATGGATGAAATTAATGTCTTCTCTGTGAAAAAATGAGAAGAAGTTATTACAGCTTAGGGCTCTTCCAGCCAGAACATTTGTTCTTCGGAACACGCTAGGTTCTCAACCAAAATTATTGGTATATTTTCCCACCCTTTATATGACATTCTTATCTCATTTGGCACAGTACTTTTTGATGTGGCTTTCTGCTCCTTTTAGCACTTCCTGATACTTTTACTTTTAGTGTTTTTACTTTTAGTGTTTCTTTGTACCCCTCCATGAGTGGAGGTGTCAAAAAGCCCCCTCAGGGTGGTCAGCAGGATACAAGAGAACAATTCAAGCAACAACCTAAACATTCTTTATTGTAGTTCCTTGGTCATGGGCTCGCTGGGGAGGGCATGTCTCGAGCCAAAGCTGGCATTTCCACAGCTTAGTCCCTGAGGCCAGGGCTAAAGCTGGGTGGTCAGGCAAATAAGGGGACATAACTGGGAGTACTCTGGTTTCTCTTCAGATCGTATAAATCTTTCACCTTTTACCATCATCATTATTTAAGGCCCTAGCTGCCACAGGCTTTTCTATTTCTCCTCCACTTAGGTGCAAATGTTCCTGCCAAGGCTCTTTTGACAGGTCAGCCATCAAAGATAGAGATTCACATGTGTGTACACACACACACACACACACACACACACACACACACACACACACACACACACACACACACACACACACACACACAAAAGGCACTCCCCACCTCATAATTTTTAAACTTGGTGTTTCTTTAGATAAAAACAGGCAAGAACCAGAATGAGATCAACAATTCATAGGCATCATTAACAGACTTTGCCCCCTATTGTTTCTGTGAATGCTTTCATTCACCGGTCATTTATGTAGTTTCTAGAGTTCCTTTTTTCAAAAAAAGAGAGGAAAAGATATTCCAGTGCTGAAAAACTGAGAGAGTTACACTTCTAGGGTGTACAATTTTTTTGAAAAGCCAAGAACAACAACAACAAAACCCAAATGCAGGTTATGCCTTGTTATGGCAAATAAAGAAAAGCCATTAAAAGGGGAAGTGTTTTTAAAAAGAAAACCAAACTTATCAATGCCCTGAGATAACCTGCAACTTTATTTTTCAAAAGTAGCATACAAGTTAGGCCTATGGTGAAATACCCCCTTCTTCCCATTCACACACTGTGATCATGGAGGCATGTAGCATATGCAGAGTAGCAATGTGCATGAGCACCAAAATTCATATTCAGAATTCAGAATTTTAAAAATTCAGAATTTCCAGATATCCAGAACTCCATTATATTCAGTATGAATACTATACACAATAGGGCCCTCATATCCACATGGGAGTGATTCCATGATTGCTTATGTGACTAAAGGTCTTGACAATATACTACAATGTGAGAGAAAATCTCCAGTTTAAAAACAGGTAATTAAAATGGCAACCCAGTGTTGAATAAAATAGATTGTTCTGTAATGGATAGCGTGATGGACTTGGATCTGGAGGCAAGGTAAAGGTTCCCCTTGACAATTGTCCAGTTGTGTCCAACTCTAGGGGGCGGTGCCCATCCCTGTTTCCAAGCCGTAGAGCCAGCGCTTGTCCATAGACAGTTTCCATGGTCACGTGACCAGCGTGTTTAGAAACGGAACACCATTACCTTCCCACTGTGGTGGTACCTATTTATCTACTTGCATTTGCATGCTTTCAAACTGCTAGGTTGGCAGGACCAGGGTTCAAATCACTATTTAGCCATGAAAACTCACTGGTGGAGTGGAACTGGTAAAACCAGTCCTTAACTATTTTGCCTATCTTGAAAGCCCTACTAGGGTATAAATTGGTTCCAACTTGATGACACAAAAACAGCAGCAACAACAATTCAATAGTTCATTGAGTCTCTTACACTGATATTATCAATGTGACCCAACTCTAGGAGACAGTGGAAGACAGGAGGGCCTGGTGTGCTCTGGTCCATGGGGTCACAAAGAGTCGGACACAACTTAATGACTAAACAACAACAAAAGATCTGCTGCTCAAGCCCTGGCTAAATGAAAAGATATTTACCTGCTAGTTGAAGGACAATAAGGAAGCAGCCACACAAAGAAAAAGGAAGATGGAGAATTCTCTGCCACCTGCTCTTTTACCTTGCATCTCCCACAAAATTCAGGCTAACTCTCCAGTAGTTGAAAAGTTCAGCTCAGCCTCAAAAAGACCTGTTAGCTTTTAAAGATCTTTAACTACTGGTGGAAACAGCAAACATCTGTTAATAGCTATTCCGGTAAATAGACTGACAGTTTTGTTGCAAACCAGCTGAAGTCCCCAAAGAGCCCACGCTGGCCGCCAGCGTAGAGCACATATTAAAAGTCCTGGCTCTTGATTAAAATCCTTTTGATTCGCCCTAGGGCAAAATGGATCTATGCTCACTGGAATGCATCTTTTTTTTTTCCTGAGCTGATACTTCATCCGGATCTTTTAGAGCCAATTTCCCCGATTGCACTGTTTGCCATGCGTCAAGAAACAATTTGTCACAGACTCTGCGTGGCTCTGGCTGTGACACAATATTTACTGAGTGAAACATGTGGCAGATGGAAAGGCAACTGTTCAGTCGTCATTTCCCCCCATTTCGTTTATGCTTAAGGCTATTCTGGTTCACCTCCACCAGTAAATGGAACATTTACTCTGAGTTCCTGATTCTGTGCAAAATGAAATAACTCAATTTCTGTGCCTTTTTCAAGCTTTACATTTGTTTGAGCAGCCTTCTTAGAAATTAGATCTCATGTCATTTGGATTTTCCAGCTCATTCTGCTCCTGAGGTTAAGAAGGGAAAGCGGCAGTTTAAGCAAGAATGGGGAATGTAATGTGACCCTCCACTTGCTATGGGATTCCAACTCCCATGATCCTCATCCAGCATGGGTAGTGATTCAGAGATGATGGGAGGTGTTGTCCTGTGTCATCTGGAGAACCTGAGATTCCCTATCCTCAGTTTCTAGTGAAGGTACAGGAAACTTCCCTGTCCAGTATTTAGCTGCACACATGCTCCTATGGGCTACCTATCCATAGTCATCCTCTAAACAGGAGTATGATGCTGTTAGCTTTGAAATCACTCACTCACTCACTCACTCACTCACTCACTCACTCACTCACTCACTCACTCACTCACTCACTCACTAACACATCTATCTATCTATCTATCTATCTATCTATCTATCTATCTATCTATCTATCTATCTATCTATCTATCTATCTATCTATCTATCTATCTATCTATCTATCTATCATCTCTATTTCCTATGCATGCATTTCATTTCATCTCATATCTATCTTGTCTCTATTGGGAGAACACAATGTTAATGTACTAGAAAAATGTTGGAAGTGTGGCTTATAAGTGAATAAATTAAGTAAATTTATGTGTGAAAGGATCTTAGAGAGTAAGTAGTACATCGGCCAGAATGTTTTGCCATATTGGAGGTCTTGTATGAGCAGAGAGGCAAATTCAAGCCCCTTTCTTCTAATTCCTATCATGATGAACTAAAAAAAGAGATCTTGTTGAATGCGTAGAATGACACAGGCTTTCACTTAATGTATTTCTTAGAAAATGAAGATCAGAACTTGTATTAATATTTATGGAAAGTTACTATGCTCTTGTCACAAGAAAGTTAGTGAGCTAATGTCAGGCAATGTTTAGATTTATTTTTTCAAACTTGATGAAAATGATTTCAAAAATCAACCAGTCTTTTCCAAATTATATGCTTAGAAGTCAGCAAATATCTCACTATTTATGCCATTTTTACAAAATGGAATATAAAATGTTAGGCCATTATCAATGGCAAGCCAATGAATAAAAGGCTTTGAAAAGATCCTCTCATTAGCAGCCCTGTTCAGATGATGCCATGGCTTCCTTTATGGAATCAATCTAGGTTCTGTTTTTCTTTTTTCCTATCATTATTTATTTTTCCTTCCATTATTGTCTTTTCCTGTGAGTCATGTCTTTTCAATGTGTATCTAAAGTAAGACAGCCTCAGTTTGTACTCACTAAATTCCTCATTCTCTTTCATTGAGTCTGTCTTGACATTGTGAGACATCTCTACTAGGAATTTTTGAGCACTACAGATTCCTTACCTCCTGTGACAATATGCATGTTCTTTCATTCATCAAATTTGCCATGATTTCTGTAAAATGCTTTAGTGCAAAGATGTGTCCTTTCCCATTCTATAACGCAGTACACACATAAATAGAGAAAGACAGTGATTCAGATGAGCAGAACATCCCATCTAATTCTTCTGATTCCTAAAAGGCTGTGCAACAAAGCATTTGTGCAGTTGTGAAATTTGTATAACTTTTGCAAAATTCATTCTCCCCAGTGAAAGAACTTGTATTGAACATGGCGCCACAAAACATCTCTCTCTCTCTCTCTCTCGTGAATAAAAATGATACGTTTACTTATCATTCTTATTTTGTGATACAGTTCCAAATAGACACAATTCTTTGGGACTTGCTTCTGATTAAACACAGTTAAAGCTCATATTTGTCTTCATCTTTATTTTTTTTATTTATTTAAAATATTTTACCCCACCTTTCTCCTTAAAGAGGCCCAAGGCAGTTTACATCATGAAAAGACAATATTAGAAGCTAAAAGCAGTAAGTATACAAATACTAAAAAGGATCAAACTAATACCACAATAATAAATGGTAAACGAAAGCAACACTGGCACACATTCAAAGCAGTAAAGTACAACCATCCATTTAGAAACCACACTCAGACAGCCAGTTGCTGAGGGAAAGCTTGCCTGAAGAAAAAGGTCTTTGCCTGCTTATGGAAGGACAGCAAAGGTGGGGTCAGCCTGGCCTCCTGTGGGAGGAAGTGCGCTTTCTGACCTTCATATGTTCTTAGCATGGGTGTGTTAATCTTTTTGAAAAATTGGTTACTTCACTGATGCTGGGATAAATTGCACTAAGCTAACCTTTTTATATTTTTTGGAGAAATAAAAGTTGGATGTGTGTTTTTAAATTCCACAAACACTCATTTGAGCTTTCCTTCCTGCTCTTGGGTATTTTTAATGATAACATTTGCTTTCTTCTTTAGTCAAAAGAAGAGGCTTTGAATTCAACCTCTCATTTCAACAAGGCTATGGAATTTACAAGATATCCCATGACAACCATCATAGCGATGATGACAATTCAATCTCATACCACAGTTTGCTCAACTATGATTGTGAGAATCCAAAAGAAACTCAAAAGGATAAGAGCAAAACTGAGTTCAGCACCATCTCTCTGGAGGACAGCTCCATGCTTAAGGACACTTCCAAGTGCAAAAAAACAGTTGGAACAGACACTAAACAAGAGCTGAACAAGGACAAGATCATGGACTACCTGCTCTCTGACAAGATAGGAGCATATAAAAAAGAAGAAGTCAAAAATATTGAACAGTGCACCTTTTTTGAAGGACAAGAGAGAAGGCTTTCTCACGAGGTCAGCCGCAAACCAGAACTCTCAGACTGGGAGTGGTGCAGAAGTAAGTCGGAAAGGACCCCACGACAGGTAGAGTATTAATGGCATTCTGACATCTTCTCACATTGTCTATTTATATTGTGCTGAATATTCTACAGCAGGGGTGGGCAACATGTAGCCCACAGTTTTGTGACTCCTCACATCTGTTGCCTCTCAGTCCCATACACACACAACCATTAAAAAAAAGGTTTTCTGGGGGGCAGGCTCCTCAAAAAAGTCTCCTCATGTTCTTTATGGAATGTGAATGCAATTTTGCCATATTTTGAGACCTATCATACCCTCTCATTTCTTTTCCTTTTCCTTCCTTTTCCTTTCCTTTCCTTCCTTTTCCTTTTCCTTTTCCTTTTCCTTTTCCTTTTCCTTTTCTTTTCTTCCCTTCCCTTCCCTTCCCTTCCCTTCCCTTCTTTCTTTCTTTCTTTCTTTCTTTCTTTCTTTCTTTCTTTCTTTCTTTCTTTCTTTCTTTCTTTCTCTCTCTCTCTCTCTCTCTCTCTCTCTCTCTCTCTCTCTCTCTCTCTCTCTCTCTCTCTCTCTCTCTCTCGCTCTGGCCACTAGAAGGCACAAAGGTATTTTAATTTTTTTAAAATTAAATTCATTTTTTTCAGTTAAAAATCCTTTGTAGCAACTTTTGCTGTGCATAACCACTATGTGTTTAAAAACTGATTTTGAAAATGAAACGTAGTCTCTTTGGTCAGGTGCCTCCCATTTATTCCTGCCTCCATGGGAATGTGGTTCCCAATTTGTTGCTTTATATCCAAGTTTTTTAAACCTAGTCTGGAAAAAATCCAGGTATATTGCTAAGATTTATAGGAAACACAGCCACAGTCTTAATTGCAAGCCAGTCAAGCCTGTGTGCTTCAATTTAATGGAATGTACTGCTTTTGATTTCCTTAGCAATAAGTAATTTCCCAGCACTTTTGTTTATCTGCATTGCAGACAGGAGAAAGGTGCAAGTATGTTTTGCCCCATATTCCATCTAGACAGTTCAATGCAGCTGGAGAAAGCTACCTGTCTTATTTTTGACTCGAGGTGGGAGAACATGAGAGATTGAAAGGGGCTTTTAAAAAAAGAAAATCAACTAGGGATGCCAGAGAAATTGCCAAATATTTACACAAACATATCAAAGCCATAACTGCACAACATATAAACAAATGGATACACACTTGTGCAGAGAAATTTGTACTTTTTGGAAATCATCGCACATATGTGCAAAATCAGACACAAAAATGTGCTCGTTTTGGGAATGATGGTCAGCAAAAAGTGTGCGTGCAAGGACAAATGTATGCACATATGCAGGGTGAAACTAGTCAGAGGAAGGAGAAGTCAGGTGAAAGAGAAAGGCATGAAGTGAGCAACCTAAATTCATCTTCTCTTCGGCTGAGCTCCCTGTGCATTTCATGCTCATGAATATCTTCTGTTTTATTTCGTGGTACCTCAAGAAGGGGTCTGCATTTGTACCAGTGCTGGTTCCTTGACAAATAGGGCAAGAGGCTAGCAAGAAAACTGCAAGGTGATCCACTTGCTTCTTTGTAACACTTTACAATTCCCTTGAATAGTTCCCACTTCACCTCAGGGAATGTAGTGTGTGTGCACACTCCTGGCAGAATACTTTTCTTTCTTCCACAACTTCCCATCCTTCCTTTCACTAATCAATTTCTGTATGTGATGCTACTCTGTAACCTCATCTCTTTTTTTGCATATTTTAACTGTATTAGCTGTATTATCATGCTGTTTTTTCTTCTTGGTTCAAGCAATATTAATAGCCACCTTTGCTGTTTGAGTGTTGGTCCTTATGTGGCCAATATAAAACCACTCTCACACAAGAAGGAGAGAGTAACAGGTTTGAGAGAGCCTTCGGATTTGTGGTGTTGTTGCTGTGTGCCATCAAGTTGCTTTTGACGTATAGTGACCTTATGAATGAGTGATCTCCAGAATGTCCGGTTCTCAACAGCCTTGCTCTGCTCTTGTAGACTCAAGCCTGTGGCTTTCCTTTAGGGAGTGAATCCATCTTGTATTTGGTCCTGCCTTCCACCATTGCTGGGGGCGGAGGAGTGTACACAGCATCTCCACACTGGAAAACTTTTTTGTAGGTTCTATTTGTAGGCATCTATTGTGGAACACAGTACCTCTCTCTCCCTCCCTCCCTCCCTCCCTCTCTCTCTCACACACACACAGACACACATGGAGAGAGAGAGAGAGAGAGAGAGAGAGAGAGAGAGAGAGAGAGAGACATATAGGAGAGAGATGCATTGCCCACTCAGTCATTGGAAACTTCTTCCATTCAAATGTTTATTTAAAGCAATGTAAAACAGTTCCATAGTTTGGACATCTAAACAACGTAATGGATTGATTTCTTCTGTTTGACAATGATCCTATTCTTGATGACTGTTCATATTGGCCTGAATTTGATTCACATGAAAAAACTTAAACACATTTATATTCTGAAGGGATCTAGCGATACATTTTGTTTCACTTTAGCAGTTCATGCATAGCAGCAGTCTTTCCAAGACAGAAATTTCCTCGAAGACAATCTTTCAGCTTTCTTTCTACCATATTTATAGGGTTCCAGAACACAGTCAAACAGCCCGAAAAACTTACAACAACCACCCTAGTGATTAGTTTGCATCTTATCTCCTCTGAATGAAGTAATATTCTCTGGCAGTGGCTTTATTATGTAAACTGCTCTTCAGGTGTGTAAATATTTTTCTTGCCATGCCAGTTTACTAGCAGCCTTGAGCAGAGAAGGGAGTCACACCTTCACTACCTGGAGTTTGAATCAATTTGAGCTCTTTGTAAAAATCTGATATCTATTTGATGTCTCTTTTCATCTTACCACCCATCATTCCAAGCTGAAAGCTCAGTGTTCCTACCATTATCTCTTCTGATTCTTGACCTGTTGACACCATTTTGTGTAAAGTGGACATACAAATGTTTGAACTTTTAGCTCAAAATTATGGGGGAGGAAAGGAAGGACAGCAAAACCACCCAATAGGCTCAGAGAGTTTCTGCTTTTTTGTAGGGAGAACATCTTTGATTTTAGTAGCAGTAACAGCACAGCACTACCTTGTTTCCCTGAAAATAAGCCCTAGTATGATTTTTTCAGGATGCCCGTAATATAAGCCCTACCCCCAAAATAAGCCCCAGTTAATTGAAAGCCCACCCACCACCATTGTGCAGCAACCAGAAGATGACATGACTGTATTTGAATAAACGTAGATTGTTGTACATGAAAAAAAAATCTTCTGAAAATAAGTCCTAATGCGTTTTTGGAGCAAAAATTAATATAAGACCCTGTCTTATTTTCAAGGAAGCACGATACCTTTCTCTAAAAGAATCCATCTATAAGAATCCATCACAGCTCATCCTAACAGTTCAAAAAAAAATCAGAGTGTCAAGTACTACTGGGGATAGATCCAGGCTTATATATAACATTCGACTGGCAGTTGCACAGGTAGTATCAACATACCATCCCACTACCCCCTTGATGTACCAATTCTCTTCTGATTACAGAAGTTAATCAGCATCATGCCTGCTTAGTATTTGGTTGGGAGGAATCCCAAGGGATCTCCAGAAGAAAGAAGCATAACCCAAATTGGTTGTTGTGGGTTTTTCTGGGCTCTTTGGCCGTGTTCTGAAGATTGTTCTTCCTAATGTTTCGCCAGTCTCTGTGGCCGACATAACCAAAATTGTGAAGATCCATTGCTACCCATCAGATTTGATGATCCTGGGCTAGTTGAACCAATAATCTGACCCAATATAAAACAGCTTCCTGTGCTCCTAATGCCCCTCCCTCTTGAACCCAGAAGACAGCTTGGGAGATTTTTCAAGCCGCCCATACTTAGTTTCAGGGGCCCATTGGGTACACAGTGGGAAATACAAAATGTAGTTTTATAACATTAAATGTAGTTTTTCCACATAATTGATATCTGTGAAAGATTCATGCAATTTGCCATCCCAAGTCCTTCCCTCATTTACACAAACATCTGGGATTGCATTGTAAGGGTGAGGGAAAATGGCTTCCCTGTATCTGTGTGTGAGAATAGAACATAATCTCTTTAATTTTTTTCTTACTTGAACTGCATATGGAGACAATGAGGACATTTAGACACAAATAGAAAAAAAATGGGACATTGTTTTTGTTTGTTTCCAAGATGGTTAAATAGTGGAAGAAGTTGTATAAATTTTTAAACTGCAGCTGAGAAAGGAAAGAATCTGGGATTCACTGCACGGAGCATAAATTCTGTTTGCAGTGCAGTTGGGGAGTTCATAGATACTTTGCTGCTAAAAATTAATGATGAAGAACTAAATACCAAGCAATTTCTGAGAATACATGGTGTATATTCAATGCTGTCTATGTCTGCCAAGAAGGCAAAAGTGAACACCAGCTGTTTTTAAATCTATCCTTCCTAGAAATATTGTTTGCATGATTAAGCTGGAAAGGGCATGCTAGGGCAAATGAGAGACATTCAGCTCATCTCTCTGTTTCTAGCTATTTGAAATTCTCTATACCTATTGCCAGAGGAGTGACACTCAACTTAACAATTAAAGTGTTTCTACACGACACATATATAGCAGACAGACACTACTCGTAACTGCCATAGCTAAATCCTATGGAATCTTGGGATTTGTAGTTTGATGAAGAACTTAGAATTCTCTGACACAGAGCACTGGGGAGAGAATTTTAAGCACCTCACCAAACTACAAATCCCAGAATTCTATACAATGGAGCAATGGAGTCTGGTTCCACTTCTAAAACTGTACATGCACTTAGGGTTTTACTAGACGAGACAAAGAATTTGTATCCAGAAGGAGCTCTCCCTCAAGTGGTGAAATAGGGGAAATTATGAAAGCACACTAAAAGGAAAACCATGTCCATTGTCAGGATTAAAATGTAAACAACAACACATTTAAATCCGGAGCCATGCACAACAGTGGAGATCACATTGCAGAGGAAAAACATTGAAAAAGGACAGACATTTTTCTATGGGACTCATATTAGAGCACTGATGCTAATTTCATTTTCTTCAACAGTATCTTGGGCTACAGGCTCTCATCAAACATGCACATCAGATGTATGCAGCGACATTTTCTTGCAGGCCTGCAAATGTCAGCACCACTTTTTTACATAAAGAAGACCATAATCATAGAATCATAGAATAATGAAGTTGGAAGGAGCCTATGCAGGAATACAATGCAGGAATACAAATTAAAGAATATCTGCCAGGTAGTTCTCTAAACTTCTCTTGAATGCCTCCAGTTTTGGAGCACTCACCACTTTTCGAGGTAATTGGTTCCATTGCCATACTGCTCTAACAGATAGGAAGTTTTTCCTGATATTCAACTGAAATCTGGCGTCCTGTAACTTGAGCTCATTGTTGTGAATTCCAGGATAATCGAAAACAGATCCTGTCCCTCCTCTGTAAGACAGTCTTTCAAGTATTTGAAAAGTGCTATCATAGTATCTCACCTCAGTCTTCTTTTCTCAAAGATAAACATGTCCAGTTTTCAGTCTTTCTTCATAGGGCTTGGTTTCCAGCTCCTTGATCGTCCTTGTTGCCCTCCTCTGAATTTGTTCCAATTTGTCAGCATCCTTCTTGAAATGCAGTGTTCATAACTGGACACAGCACTCAAGATGAAGCCTAACCAATGCTGAATAGAGGAGAACTAGTATCTCACAGGACTTTGAAACCATACTTCTGTTAATGCAACCTAAAAATGCATTTGCCTTTTTTGAAGCAACATCATACTGTTGGCTCATATTCAGCTTGTCATCTACAATTTTCCCAAGATCCTTCTCACTTGTAGTATTGCTGAGCCAGGTAATGATAAAGCAGTGCACCAATGTTTCCTTCTTTGTTCAATTCCATGTACTCCTTATATAAATTGAGAATTGGCAAGACTTCTACTTAGTCCTTTACCACAGTGAAGGGCAATGTATAGCCTGTGGCCTGGATTTGCTTCAATCTGGGCACTTTTGTGGCCCCCAGAAACCCAACCACTAGAAGAAAGCTGCTGCTGAATGGTTGCCCTCCCCCTTCCAAGATAAATCAACACTTGCAAGAAATGTAAGTCTCTTATTTTAAGTGTGAAAATTTAATTTAGGAAAACCAGAAATATGTTTTTCTATTTCTGCTTGCTCATGTACATCCCACTCAATATTTTACATTTGTTTACTGATCTGTTAGTTATAATTACATATTACTTTGCATATAATAAGCCAAAGGCAGTAGAATATCTACATGGTTTCCCTCCTCTCTCACTTTACACTCACAAGCATACTGTGAAGTAGGTCTGGCTGAGAGAAGGTAAATGGCCCAAGATCAACCAGTGAGTTCCATGGATTTATTTAGGGACTAGCAACAGGTCTTCCATGCTGAGTCAAACACTAACTTCTATACCACACTGTCTCTACAGAACACTGGACATAAATTTTGCAGCACTGTGCAGAGTACTCCAGACAGATGGTAGGGATGGTCTGTCTTTTTCCTCCTCTTTCTTGTAGGACCATCAGCAGCAAAATCAGAGCTGTGTAAGATGCTTGTCTTGTCATGTTCATTCAGCAGCATTTTTTTTCTCTGATGGGGAAATTCATTCAGTAAACATGCATTGACAAAATGAATTTGACCGAGTCTCTTTTTTGACCTTCTGTGTCATTTTCCACTACTTTGATTCTCCATTTCATTAGTGTCAGGGAAGCACAAAAGCTTGATATCAGAAGGAGCATTTGCTGAGATTCAGCTATTTATTTCTGTCAGAAGAAGGGGCGATTAGCTTGTCATTCACAGTATCTGGGATCTTTCACTCTTTCACACTGAATTTCCTAACAATCAATCTTCTGTAGACTTCTGATTGACACACACACACACACACACACACACACACACAGAGAGAGAGAGAGAGAGAGAGAGAGAGAGAGAGAGAGAGAGAGAGAGAGATCACTCTGATGGAGTGGAAAAGAGCCATTTAGCTCGCTTAATTTTTACACAATACTAAGTAAATCTTTTTTTTTAAAAGCTCATTTGAAATGTGGTGTTTGAAGAGACCTTTACAGATACCATAAATGAAAAGAAAGGACACATAAATAAGGCCTAGACCAAATCAATCATGGACTCTCTCTCACTAGAAGCTAAAATGGTTAGGTTGAGACTAGCTTACTTTGGATATATCTTGAGAAGTCCAGATTTACTGGAAAAGACAAGGAGGCTCAGAAAGGTGAAAGGCAGTAGGAAAAGAGGAAGACTGAAAACACGACAGATTGACCTAATAAAGGAAATCACAATCTTTGCCCTACAAGACATGAACTGAGTTGTTAATGATAGGACATTTTATAGGTCATTGATGTATACTCCTGCCAACCTAGCAGTTTGAAAGCATGCAAAAATATGAGTAGATAAATAGGTACCACCTCAGTGGGAAGGTAACGGCATTCTGTGTCTAGTTGCACTGGCCACGTGACCACGGAAACTGTCTTTGGACAAATGTTGGCTCTATGGCTTGGAAATGGGGATGAGCACCGCCCCCTAGAGTCAGATACGACTGGACTAAATGCCAAGGGGAACCTTTACCTAACGTATAGGGTCACTGCAAATTGGAAATGACTTGATGACATGTAATTAGGAAATCTAAAGAATTAGGAAATTTAAAAGTCTATACATGTGTGCCGTGGCTATAGTACATATTGCTATTAATCACTTAGAATAAAACTGTAAAGTTTGAGACATTTATTTAATTTGACACTCCGCTTTTCCATGAAAAATGCTATCAAATACGCATTAAAAACTATAGCTTGATTAAAAACAATCAGAAAACACAATAAATAAAAGGTACAACCAACACCAAACAAGTCAATTCCACTTGACTGGTATACCAGCTTACACACTAATTGCTTACTTAAATAAAACAATGGCTGAAATCTAGTAGTTCAGTCACAACTAGAGCAGGCCTATTGAATCAGTAGGGTGATGAATGAGCTCCTCTGTAAGTTCTATTGATTCAATTGGCCTACTCTAGTTTTCACTTACTACTGGATTTCTCCCATAGGAGACTCAAAGCAGTTTGCAGTCCATGAAAACTACACAATACTCACCATTAAAATAGCAGTAAAGAACCTTTAAATATAGAAGTGTATTTTAGACACACAATTTCAAACGTTTTAAAACTACCTAAACGCTTTAGTACTAACATTTACATTCTTTTCCAAGACAACATTCAGTGTATCATCTTAAAAAGGCATTAATTTACAACACATTATTAAGGTGAAAAAAATCATACACAACCCCAAAAATCACAGGAAAACACATCAGTAAGATTACTGAGCAAAAACATGTTTTTTTAAAATTAGAATATATGTTTAAATATTATTCAGCAGCAGCAAATACGGAAACAGAATGGACTTTTGAACTGCCCCATAGGCATGGAATGCCACTGTGTTTGCCAAGCCCCACTTTGTGGGACCTTCCTACCAGGAACAATGGCAACCTGTTATGAATAATGCCTCACAGGACCTGCCCTATCATTAAGCATAGTGAGGCAGCTGGCTCAGGCAGTAGTTTTGGGGTACCACAGAAAAGCAACACATTGTAGCCATTTGCTTTGTGGTTTCTATATTTTTACCACCAGTGATCGGAAGTATTTCTTGTGTGGTTTATTTTATTTTAATTTTATTTTTTTTTGGCCTCATGCACCAAAATAATTTAGCTGATGTGGGCGCTTTGTGCCTTGAACAGTCGATTTGGTAGAATACATTTGCTGTTTTGCATCAGGCAGCAAAAGGGCTTGGTTCAGCCCTAGCCCTCACTCAAGCCCATCTTGCAAAGTGACTGATAGGAGTTGCTGACAGGTCCATGAGAATGAGCAGGCTCTAATTTTTAAAAAAAAAATATAAAAACGGCTGAACTCCTGTAGATTAGTGTAGTAAATCACACTAGAGTTTGGTGAATCAATTTCTCTATGAGTTCCATTGATTCAAATGACTCACTAAATCCACCTTGATTCAGTGAGCCTACTCTAATGTGATTCACAACACAAAATAACAGGAGTTTTGCCATTGTGTCATTATTATAGGTACATTCTAGATACGGAAAACGTTATTTCCAGAATGCTGTCCCTGAGAGGTTATTTCCAAAAAGGCATTGTCTCCTTAGTGATTTCACATAATTTCTTAAACTTGTGTATCTGTTGTGAGGGGAGGCAGATTTGGCCTTTGGACTAAAGACTGGGAATAATGGTGCTATATCACTGCGGCCTTTCCACTATCGCATCTTTTGCACAGAGCTTGGAAAACTGGATTTTTAAGACAACAGTTCCCTTAACCTTCCAGCCAGCAAGGGAGTTAGGAGTCCTAAAAAACTGGTCCTTATGGTGCTGGTGTGGTTGAGGTGTGTGTGGGAGAGGAGTAATATGCCATTTGGTAGAATTCTCATGTCCAAATGGCATGTTGAATCCAGGCAATCCTATTTATGGTATCCTGAAGTGGCAAGGTGGTGCAATGCCAGAATTTGGGGAAAAGGAAAGGTGGGAGGCGAGCATTCAAGGACAGCAGGCAGAAGAGGTGGAGAAAGAGGGAGAGGCACATTATATGTGGTGGTGCAAGGGGAGAAGAACCAGCCAATCAGTGACCAAAAGCAGACAGACACCACTCTGCCCTTTGCGCTCCCTGAGTTTGCGGAGGGGGTGCAGCAATAAAGGAGTGGGCTATGCAGATAAGGAATGTGTTCAAATCTCCTCATCATCCCCTAATCTTCCCTTTTCACACCTTTTATTCTCCACCTACACCTGCCAAGAAGAAAAGACAGGGATTGCCTGGAGGGTGCAAAGCAGATTCAAAAGGGGGTGTGGGTGGGCGCCTGCATCTGAACAAGAGACTTCTCCATATTCTGTTGCAGATCCATGAACACCTCTCTGTTCACACTTTGCCCTTCAGCCATGATTGCTTGCCTTTTCTGTCTCTCTTTCACACAGAACAGACAAATGCCAACGAAAAAAAGCAGAAAGGGGAAAGAAAAAAAAAAAGAAAACACCGTCTTTCTTTAGTTTCTTAAGTGTTCAGTTTGCTGATATCCTGAAGCAGCTCATTTATTAAGGCACTTCAGAACACCAGAAATTCAAATCGGAAGGATTTGATAGCTGCACGGCTCAATTTTAGTCTGTTCTCAGCAACCACACATGCTGGGAATGAGCCAGACTAGATCACACCAATTCTCTCTCTCTCTGTGTCTCTCTCTATCACACACATGCACACACACAGAAAACCAGAGGCTTCTGACAGGAATTCAGAAAGGTGCGGGTTGGGGTAGCCTGATGCTAAATTGGGATAAACTGGTCTGCCCGTCATGTGGCTGCTGGAAAAAGAGTGAACCAGTCCACCTCCACAGTGCACCAAACAGTGGGACAAATGCCTGTCTCTGCATGCCCTTCTTGATCCACTATGCTGGCAGGCATTCTGGGTTGCCCACGGTGAACGAATTATAATAACAAGAAAAAACAAGTATTTAGAATTCCTTGTCACTTGTCCTCTTACAATGATATAGAGCCCTCCCTCATTGAATGCTGGAAAATAAATGAGAACCTGTTTCCGTTTTCGAAGACTTAATGACTTCATGGTGAGAAGAAGTGATTAGTTCCACTTCTGCAACACACAGACGCACACTCTCCGTCGTTCTTCTTGGAATGCAAATAATAAATAATAATAAAAAGCAGGGAGCAAACCTGGAGGGGAACATAACTGGAAACCCATGAAAGTCATGGATCTGGTTTTCTCTGAAATGAATTTTAACATCATTTAGGAAGTGATGTCTAGAGAAAACAGTGGGGGAACTTTCTCCTCCAGGCTAGAAATACAGCTCAGTAGTCAGGCTTGCTTTTGCCAGGGAAAGACGGAGGCACATAATTAGAAAATTAGTTATAGTAAGCTATTCCCAACTTGTTTATTAATTGCTCTAAACATTGATTTCCTGGTAGTGGGAGGGAATCCAGAAGTTTAACTCTGTACTAAATAAGGCCTGAAATCATTACATGTCATGAATATTATTCCTTGTTGGGGAAAGGTAGAAGGCAGATGGTGCTCTCTCTGTGAATATTTTAATCCTTTATTTGACTTTTTGAAAAATGATATTTTACTTTTAAACAAATCCATTTGAGTCAACAGTGTGATGTGGCTGCAAAAAAAGGCAAATACTATTTCAGGATGTATTAACAGATGTGAAGTCCCCAAATCTCATGAAGTACTAGTTCTTCTCTATTCAGCATTGGTTAGGCCTCATCTTGAGTATTGTGTTCAGTTCTGGACATCACACTTAAAAAGAAAGTCGACAAACTAGAACAAGTTCAGAGGAGGGAAAGAAGGATGATCAGAGGACTGGATATCAAGCCCTATGAAGAAGGACAGAAAAAAAACTGGGCTCATGTTACAGGAAGTCAGATTTCAGCTGAATATCAGGAAAAATATCTTAACTGTTAGAACAGTATGACAATGGAACCAACTACCTCAGGAGGTGGTGCATGCTCCAACAGGCATTCAAGGGAAAATTGGACAGCCATCTGTCAGATATCATTTGATCTGTATTCCTGTATTGAGCAGGGGATTGGACTTAATGGCCTTATAGGCCCCTTCGAACTCCATTATTCAATGATTCTGATTTTTATACTAGTAACATATAGTAAGCATCACTTCCTATGCATCTTTTATTCTTTCAAATTTTCTTTCTCACCACCCTCAAAGGCATTTCTGCCAGCATCCCGACAGGAGGGAAGCAATGTAGAGGCTGGACATAGTGCCATATTTTGTAGAAGGCTTGATTTTGTTATCAATGTTCCCTTGATTCATAGCATGAATGAGACCTCTGCACAGCTGGAGGCTGGAGTAGATTGGATTGAGATTCTGCTTAGTTGGTCCATCCAGCTGGACAGAGCTCAGAAAGTTATATTTCATAAGGAATGTGTTGTGTTACTTTATTACTTATAACAGTCTGGATGCCACTATTGTTGCTCATATTATGCAAGTAATTTGTTGCATTGCACATTATTAACATGTTGCATTGCATCACTAAGAGGCCAGAAAAACATAATGAAATGCTCTCTGCTTCCATCTAATGTCCAATTCTGATATCGAACTTTGGAATTATTTATATCAGAGGAAAAACCAGAAAATACCTCCCTTGACATTTATGACGGATAAAAGAATGCCATAAAACCTGAAATTTTCTGTTAAAATGTTTCTACCAATATTTCAAAAGTCACTGGGTGTTACTCATTGCATCAAGGTAATGTGGGTATTATTTGTTCATCCTAAAAAAGGATTTTAAAATTATTTGCTACAATATTCATTATCCATATACATTCTAACAGCTGAAGATTACTATGTTACTTGTGACCAGATACTTCAAAGCTGTGCTTGTGGAATATTTTCTAACCCGAGGGATAAACCAATTCTTTGCAAAAACACTATGGGCACATCCTATCAAGTACTGTATTCCCCAATATGATTGCCCCATTCTTTGGTATTTAAGTACTGTATTCCCTTATAGCCAATGTGGTTGCATCAAGCCCACTACTATTTTGGTTCATGTGTGTGGAAGGCACTGTTTTGTAGAGTTTTAATTAGTAATTTTGGCACCCAGGACAAGTAGCCTTGTATCCCACCCACTCTTCCTTGAGGCTCCTTTCCTGGGAAAGGGACGTGAGGTTATACCACATTACTGCTGGTGCTGCAGTCTTATTGTCTGGCAAGCAGAGGATTGGCATGGTGCCATGGTGCCCTCCTCGCTTTCCTTGGAAGCAATGCTATCTCTTTCTTTGTGGTTGGGTGGGGGAATGCCACAGGGCATAATACTGAGGGCTGGCACTTTGCTACCTGTCTGAAGCAGCTGGAGACCTCCTGCCTTGCAGACAGCTCCCTTAATAGCGAATAGTGCTGGGAGAGGTTGCTGTTTGTTTTACACCAACTCTCTCTCCAACCCACTAACCTTTAAATTTTAGCACCCCAAGGCCAAGCCCCGTTGGCCCTGCCCTAATTACAGCTCTTCTATTTTAGTTGCATCAAGATCCATGCTAGGAAAATGAAATTTTCTTTTGGCATGTAAAATGTACTCAATTGTTGTACAATTTTGTCATTTTTGAAAAGCCACCTTGTTAGAGCTTGTCCTAAAATGGAATAGAATTAATTGCTTTAAAAAAAACCATAAAGGGCCATTGAAACTAGTAGTGGGTTGAGAGAGCAAAACTCTGCCTATTATGATTTAGAATAATTTTGTTATCTTTTTTTTTTTTTTTTTTGCCCTCTTTGTTCCAAAGAATTTTAAGCAGTGTACATGGAATTCCAAGCAGATTTGTCATTCTGGACTGAGTAGTCTCGGAACTGCTTACCTTTAGTGCCAACATTGCATCAGTGGTCTCTGGAGACTTCTGAAAATGCACATAATGGATGAATCTTGCCTCCCTTAAGCAAAAAGAGCACAAGACACTGTGTTCTAATGTTCGGGTATATTCACTGGTAAACAGAGGGAGTCCATCCAAATGTTTCCAATATCTGAGGGTTATTTGGGACTGGAATTTCAGCAAAAATAAGTGAGGGCCTGGCCCCAGTTTAAATGAGTGGGTTTGATTATCAGTCTTGATCATGGCTAACTCGTTTTATTAGTCTGGGTGGTAAAAGGTAAAGGTAAAGGTTCCCCTTGACAATTTTGTCCAGTCATGTCTGACTCTAGGCGGCGGTGCTCATCTCCGTTTCCAACCCATAGATCTAGCGTTTGTCTGCAGACAATCCTCCGTGGTAGCACGTGGCCAACATGACTGGAAGCTAAAGATGAAATCTACAGCAGTGTGTTCAGTGTTATGGAGACAAGGGTACAACAGATTATGGCTCTTGGAGAAGACAAGTCATGGAATGGGGATATTCTAGTTCATTCACTGCAGATGGTGGCAAAAGGTTCAGATTTATTTATTTATTTATTTATTTATTTATTTATTTATTTATTTATTTATTTATTCTAATTATATCCCGCCTATCTAGTCGTTTAAGACCACTCTAGGCGGCTTGAAGGAGTGCTGTAAGCAAGGAAGATTCCTTGATGGAGTGCTGTAAGCAAGGAAAATGAGGAACTATATAGTCAGGTTGTAATTAGAAAAAGAGAGAGGAGAAAGATGAGCTACGAAGAATTCTTGTCCTGTATCCCAGATTAGCCAACTGAGTGGATTTTCTGGCTTTGAAAAATCCTGGATCCAGTTCCTTCCTGGATCCTGGTTGACTATCAAGGCTGTTCCTATTATTGTGTGTGTGTGTTTAGTCGTTTAGTCGTGTCCGACTCTTCGTGACCCCATGGACCAGAGCACACCAGGCCCTCCTGTCTTCTACTGCCTCCCGGAGTTGTGTCAGGTTCATGTTGGTTGCTTCGCAGACACTGTCCAGCCATCTCATCCTCGGTCGTCCCCTTCTCCTCTTGCCATCACACTTTCCCAACATCAGGGTCTTTTCCAGGGAGTCTTTTCTTCTCATTAGATGGCCAAAGTACTGGAGCCTCAGCTTCAGGATCTGTCCTTCCAGTGAGCACTCAGGGTTGATTTCCTTTAGAACTGATAGGTTTGTTCTCCTTGCAGTCCAGGGGATTCTCAAGAGCCTCCTCCAGCACCACAATTCAAAGGCATCAATTCTTCGGCGGTCTGCTTTCTTTATGGTCCAGCTCTGACTTCCATACATCACGACAGGAAAAACCATAGCTTTGACTATTTGGACTTTTGTTGGCAAGGTGATGTCTCTGCTTTTCAAGATGCTGTCCAGATTTGTCATCGCTTTCCTCCCAAGAAGAAGGCGCCTTTTAATTTCAGGGCTGCTGTCTCCATCTGCAGTGATCATGGAGCCCAGGAAGATAAAATTTGACACTGCCTCCATATCTTCCCCTTCTATTTCCCAGGAGGTGATGGGACCAGTGGCCATGATCTTAGTGTTCCTATTATTAGGCAGGGTGAATCATCTGTTAAGAGTATCAAGGCATGTAGCAACTGTGGGAAGGCTAGAGATGGGACATACTGCTAGACCTTTCATTAGCTTAATAATGCACAATAGCCAAACATAGGCAGTTTCTTTCATTGTCATTGGATTTTCCCTACTGTGTTTGCATTTGTATTTCAGGTGTCCATTTTAACTCCCTGATCAACACTCAGGAGAGAGAAGTAGATACACAGTTTCCCTTCTATTTAGAAATGATGCACTATCTTGTGTAGAACAGTTCATCCAGCTTTCCACTTACTTTTAACACCTGCACATAGAGAGATGCCCACAGGAGCACCACTCCCAATGGAATTAAACCACACAGGGAAAGTGTCAAGAAAAGCCCAACTGAGCACACACTCGTACAGACACATTAAGGCAGAGGTTCTCAACCCATCCCCCAGATGTTATTAGGCTACAAATCTGAGAAATTTGGTCAGCACAGCTGAAGGCTTCAGGGAATTTCAGTCCAAGAACATCTGGGGACCCAAGGATGGGAACCACTGCATCAAGGGAAACCATATAAGATATTTGGGGGAACGGGCCTTTGCACCAAGAATGGGGAAAGGTCACTACTACGTAGATGGAAAGCAGTTCTCCTGGGCCTTGTATCCTCTAGAGGATTTCAACAACAAAAATTGAGTACTCGTTGTAGATTGAATGACTGGGGTGGACTGTCTGGGGCTTATGAAAGTAGAAGTCAAGAATATCTGAATGACAATGATGTGGGGAATGGGTGAGGTAAATTATGCTTCTAATTCAACTTTGGAGATTGCTATTGGAATCAATAAATTGGGAACAATGGAAGGTATGTCCTGCTCATATTTTGGAAAGAAAGATTGTATGGAATGAGCAACAAATAAGTGGAAAGCGTTCCTTATTTAATATATGGGAGAAAACAGGAATGGATCATTCCTAGGTAAAGTCACTTGCTTCTCTAAGTCAATTACAATCAGCATAACTAATTCCAACAAAACATTCATTTGTTGTAATGACAAACATGTACATATGCCAGACTGTTGTGAAATGTTGGTTCAGTATTTTCCTTTGTGATGCAACATGTAACAGAATACAGTTACCCTATTTAATTGCTTCTCTCATACAACGTTGAAGACCTTGCTTTGAATGCAAAAATATCTGAAGAGCAAAAGTAGTGGGAATGACAATAAGTATTGCTAGGAAACAAGAACAGAAAAGCAGCAGGAGCTCAACAGCCAAGATGGTGTTCCATTAATTCAGAAAGTGTAGCAAAATAACCTGCCACAGATGTGAAGGTCATTAAAACACATTAAACGAAGGAGCCCTTAATGGCTTAGGCTTAATATTTCAAGGCTAGTAAAATATTTTGCACTTATTGCTTTAAAAAATACAGAAGCCGTAGTCAGAATATTTTCTGAGACAAAATTACATTTTAATTCTCAACAATCTATACAATATTTGCTACTCAAAGAATATTCTGTGTAGAAAAATCAATCAGCAATATCCATCCATCATAGGCATCCTTCAGTCTCAAGAGATTATGGTAACATGCTCTGTATGGAGGACTTGGAACAGCGTCCAGTGTTTTGACGCTGTACGCGAAGCTGGAGTGTCCTCTCCAGGGCACAAAGCCTGGGTAAAATAATATGGAGGATAGGCTGTTATCCAACCAGCAAGTCCTCCCCCCTCCACGTCACTGAAATAGTCCAATGGCATGAGCCAATACAACTGGTTTCAGCGATGTCGCAGGAGTTGACAGAATGACACGAACTGCCTCCAGGACTCCGGCTCTGGATTTTGCCTCAAGGTTAACTCCTGAAGCCTTTTCCATCGGTGGATATAGCCACAAGGCAGTGGAGGTTTGAAGTCAGAGTTTTCCTTCTCCTAGATGGGCTGCCTTCCAAGGCTGATGAATCCCACCTACCCAGCCTGTTCCCTTACGGCATGGACTGCGATGGCGGTGCCTCAGTGGGGGTTTGAAATAGGAGTTTTCCTTTTCGTAGATGGGCTGCCTTCCAGGGCTGACGAGTCCCACCTGTGGTACCCAGCCTGTTCCCTCGTGGCATGGACGGCGATGGCGGCGCCTCAGTGGGGGTTTGAAATCGGAGTTTTCCTTCTCCTAGATGGGCTGCCTTCCAGGGCTGACGAGTCCCACCTACCATATCTGCCCCCATTTGTCATGGAGCAAATTTCAACAGGACAAAACCACTTAGTTTCAATGAACTCATTGTGTTATTCATTACTTTGCAGCTGCAGGGCTTCCATAATTCTCTCTCAGGAAAAAGTAACCCATTTCACTGCACATTATTATTAACACATTTCATTGTCATTTCTAAAGGTAAAGGTAAAGGTTCCCCTTGACAATTTTTGTCCAGTCGTGTTCGACTCCAGGGGGCGGTGCTCATCCCCGTTTCCAAGCCGTAGAGCCAGCGTTTTGTCCGAAGACAATCTTCCGTGGTCACATGGCCAGTGTGACTTAGACACGGAATGCTGTTACCTTCCCACTGAGGTGGTCCCTATTTATCTACTTGCATTTGCATGCTTTTGAACCGCTAGGTTGGCGGGAGCTGGGACAAGCGACGGGCGCTCACTCCGTCACATGGATTCGATCTTACGACTGTTTGGTCTTCTGACCCTGCAGCACAGGCTTCTGCGGTTTAGCCCACAGCGCCACCACGTCCCTTTATTGTCATTCCTGCCATCCCATAAAAATAAAGGAACATACCTTTCGAGTTCCCTTCTGTGCCCAAGTCCAATATTTCCACCTTGAAAATGCATATAAAAAAACAAAAAGTTGAAAGAAAACAATACTTTTCTTAGTGCAATTTCTGTCAAAATACATTTACAATATCTTCTAGTAATTTTTTTGAAATTACACCAAAACGTAACTTTGTGATTACTCATTTCTATGCTTTAGAACTGTTATTTAGTTACACATCTGTTCCTGAAAAACTAAAGAGTATCAGGTAACTCTGTTACCTGTCACTAGTTATTTCCAAGCTCAGCTCAGCCACAAAGCAATTTATTGGGTTTTCCCATGACTAGTTTCCAGTTTGCAATCTATGTGTGTTGGGGAATATTGTATGTCCTTTCTATCTCAGGAACGTTATGATAGTTTGACATGCTGACTACTTATGTGATAAGAGCAATGTTAAGTTATGATAGAACACAGCTTAGGAGGAGAAGATTGTTACAGATTTTTGAATTTCTTGTAAAATTCCTTTTGCTATGCAGTAGAAGTACAGAACTCCACTGAGGAGAATAGCTACAAGTTCCCCAGACTCCACCCCTTTCTCAGTAACGGGCACTTAAAATCTCACTCTAAGACATTTGTGGGAGAAAGAGTAAAAATACCTCTTTACTTACAGTTGCTCGAAATTACAGACATATGACTGCAGGGTTTTTTTTAGTGTGTAGGATAGGAAATTGTCAATATTTATGTTGCTGGCACTTCATTTGTATTTCCAGGAGTGGAGATTAATTTGAGATCTCCCATATATACCAAAATAATTGGGCCAAACAACTTAACAGGCTTTGGTAACTACCGCAGCTTAATTTGACTGAGGTGTGCCATTTGCCATTCCATCTCATAAAGTAAAATATCTTGCTAGCAACCTTAGTATGTTACCTGTACTTATTTTTTTTTTTTCTTTTAGGATGGTTGAGTTGAGTATTATGTCAATGGATGACTTGAATAAAAATACTGATTATTTTCTTCTCTTAACTGTATTCACTTTTAAGACAGCTGCTTCTCTCAGTTTTGTAAATGAACATATCTTGCTTATGGAGTATAATTTATTTCTTAATCTATTTAGTGTATATTCCACATTTTCTTCAATGAGCTCTCTTCTAGTGGGAAAACCAGTTAACTCCGTACAGGTAGCCTTTTCAGCTAGATATAAAAGCATAAGGAAATAAGAAAACCAATGTTAGACCAGACCAAAGTTTTGTTTAATCTATCATTATGGCTACACAATAGACAACTAACTGCCTAGGAAGAGCCCCCAGAGCAGGACACGAGTCCAATTGGTCTTTTACATATTTTATAAGCTACCTTGTATCCCTCTGTTGAGAGAAAGGTGAGCTATAAATAAAAGTTTGTGGTGATGGTATCCATCTGCTCCTGTTTCCCAGCAACTGGCACGGAGAGGCATGTTGCCTTCAATAACTAGAGGTAACACATAGTCATCATCACCTACAGTGATTGATTGCCTTATGTGAGTATTGTTTGCAGAACGGATAAGAGACAAGTGGTGTGTAGGGGAAACATCATTAATAATTTTCACCCAATGAACTTGGTTCCTTTAAGCAAAGGTGCTGTCAAGAGAAAGGCATGTAGACAGATGTAACAAGAAAAGTATG
Organism: Pogona vitticeps; assembly: GCF_051106095.1. Lineage (NCBI taxonomy): Eukaryota > Metazoa > Chordata > Lepidosauria > Squamata > Agamidae > Pogona > Pogona vitticeps. The sequence goes on from NC_135785.1 coordinate 26,606,105, forward strand.
CTCGGTATGATCAAGGGTTTTGAAGGAGCACATTTCTCACTGAACACTGCTTGCTTGCTCTTTGCATAAGGGAAATGTTTCGAGCATACCACAAGATGACACTTGCGTCTCAACTGAATGCTTTTGCTGAACAGTGTGGGTGTAGATTTATGTCTACATGACTTTAGATACAGATAGGTTTCCTAGTTCTGTCAGGACCCTGGAGAATTCCACGCTGCGTTTTAAGAAGCCCTGCCTATTTTTCTCTTGACTTACAACCTCATCTGTTGACTGCCGCAAGCAGCTTATTTCAAGAAGCTCTGTTACGCACACAGAACCTACCCAACAAATGGAAGGAAATAAGAGGAACTGAATGTTGTATCTCCTTCAGTGAGCTTCGCTCGTGGAGAGTCAAGGTGATAAATACAGGTTAAGATAAATAAGCTACAGTGTGGTTCACCAGATTGACATCAAAGACGTCAGAGAAGCACCTGCTTGTCAGCTGATGGATAGACTTTGAGGCTTCTGTAGCTCACCTCTCACATCATATGTACCTGCTATTTTCATTTGTTCAATCAGTGCAGCATTTGCTGCAAATATGCTACCGGTCAGGAGGATGCCTCTTATTACAGGTTCCTCTGTTACATGAGAGAATAATATCCTAAGAGACAAAAAATAATAATAAATAAAAATAAAAATCACATCAGAAACAGCATCTCCTGTAATAAACCATTTAATTCTTTGCTAAAACTGTTTGCAATCATTTCCTGAAATACTTGGCCATTTGTTTTCAAGGATCATTTTCCATGTACCCTTTTAAAACTGGAAACATTGGACTGTCCAGGATTAGAAGCATTTTTAAAGGCAACAAAGCATGCTAAGAACCAGACAGGAACTCTGAAAGCACAGAAAGCAAAATCCACACAGTGTCATTTGTATAAGAGTCAAGCCCATGAAAATGTCACAGGAGGTAAATTTAGCTTTTGTGACATGTTATTTGAAACATCTTTGATTTTTGTTTCTATGTGATTTTGCTTCCAAATATAAATCTGGACAGATTGTCATTGTTCGACATTTTTCACTATTCTCTATACCATTTGGCATTGTGTCCTGCATTCCTATCACTCCATAAACAGCTCCAAATCTATTATAGGCTCTTTAGAGAAGATAGCGGTTGTGCAGAACTTTGTATGTATGATTTTTGTTTTTACTAAGTTGGAATACTAGCTCTTTATTTTCAAAGGATGTGGTGAATGGGAAACATTTTGCATGTGCAAAATATAGTAGTTCGTGTTCTTTTGAAATAACTGGGAAGTCCATGTAGCTAGTTTTGATTTATTATTTTCAATGCGGTTCCATTTCTGAGCCAGTTTTTTCATGCACTCATTTTTATCCATTGAAAAACTAATAATATAGATATGCATAGATACTTCCTAAATTTAACTCAGATTTTATCTTTTTAATCCTTTCTCTTAAACCGTCTCTTCAATAGTTCTATTCACACAGCATGCCCCTATTCACTGAGCCTGCAGAGAAAGGAAAACAGGACTTCAGTCTTCCACATGTTCATCTGGTGATCTAAAATATTCTGTGATGTATAACTGTATGCAAAACCAGGGATCCTATCTTTTGATGATTTCTTGACTACATGAAGAAAATCTATTATATGCCCAGACTTGTATGCTCCTAATTTGTAAAGAACCTCCTTGATCACCTAATTGAGCTATCCATTCCTATTTTATTCATCAAGTTGACTTCTCCTTCTTCACTACTTTTCTTGTCACGCAATTATTCTAATCTTGAATGAGTTCTCAAGATTGGCCCATTCTCAAACAAACTATCAACTTCCTTGTCCACCGTCATGCTTTCTTTAGCAGTGGAACGGTTTTATGGGATCCAGGTATACAACACCTTTCTTGTAGTCAGCCCTTTTGAAATCAGTTTGATTTACTTCAGAGTAAATATGTGTGCTGGGGCTGACAACAACAAAAAAAGCCAATATAGTAGATTCCAAATGCAAGCTCATAATGATCACTTGCCAGCCGGAATAGCAATAATACTTTTAAGAAACTCTCTTTGGTGCATTTCAGTCCAGTATTCTGTGCTATCACTACATTAGCACAAAGTTTGCAGCTATGCAGCTATAAAATCAGAGCAAGGATGATATCATACATAATTTTAATTGTACAGTATAAGTGACTGTGCAGTTTTGATCACATACTTGCGGTGCCACTTTCGCAGTCGCTTGCACAATGGTGTGATCGTTCAACTATGGCAGCAACTATTTTTCTACCATCATGGCCCTAGATTTAAGCTTCAGATTCTACTTCTGATAGATGTCCTGTAATAACTATAATCGATTCATGCACTGCAGATTCAAATTCCCAGCTATTGGAAAATGAGACTGGTAGAATATATTAAGCTACAGTGGCACTAGACTCCTTAAGAAATGTGGCAGGGTGGGCAGGATCAGTGAATAAAAAGAGGCCTTTCATTAGAAAAGATTTTCCCATTTAGAAAATTGCTTCCTTCACCCTTAATGCAAATAGATTGTTAACCTGATGCATTTGAATACATTTATATAATCAAAAGTCTTTTGTTCTGATCAAGAGCTCAGAAAGAAGATTCACTTTCATTTCTCATGCCTTTTTTAAAAAAAGGCTTTATAATTATGCTTTTAAAGAAATAAATATGATGTACAATCTGTGGAAGGAAAAATGTGTTAGAAATTGTATACGGAGCTCTAATGCTTTGAAAACTAATTTTACAAATACATTTTTGATGTAATGTACAAAGGCAAGAATCTGCTACAGGGAAAATAATGATTTTTTACAGGTATTTTAAATTAAGACGTGAAAGGAGCTGCTTTCTCTCCTATTTTCTTTTAAAGTTGGCTATACCCCTTTAGAAGGACTAAGATTTTTCATGTTGTAAAGTAAAGCCCTGTTCAGACCTTACAGGTGGACACCATACCATGAAGGAGGCTTCATCTAAAAATGAATGCAGCTACCCCTCCCCTCTTCACATTGATGTGCAAGCTGGAAACAACCACAGTGGTACCTCACAAGACGATTACCCCACAAAACAGTTTTTTTGCTAGATGTTGATTTTTTGCAATCGCTATGGCGATTCGCAAAACGGTGTTCCCTATGGGGGATTTTGCTGGATGATGATTTGGTCCGAGCTTCGCGGACCGTTTTTTCGCAAGACGACGATTTCTACAGCTGGTTGGCGGCTCCGCAAAATGGCTTCCCTATGGGCAATTTTCGCTGGACGACGACTATTTTCCCCATTGGAACTCATTAAATGGGTTTCAATGCATTCCAATGGAGAAACGCTTTTCGCTAGACGATGTTTTCACAAGACAGCAATTTCAATGGAACGGATTAACATCATCTAGCGAGGCACCACTGGTACATAGATTTTAGGGCCCAAGCTTGACACAGGGGGTGTCCCTGTGTTATGTCACAGGGGGTGGGTCTTTGAGTGGAAAGTGCAAAATAAAATGTGTGCATATGTGTTTGGGTGGGACAGTCAGTGCTGATTTCCTGTGCTACCTCCTGAAGGAAAGAACACACAATAGGTCTCCTCCTCCAGCAGTCCCTGCCGTGAAAGTTATCTCTCTGCCAGCAATTCTCTGAGAAGGGACAAAAACTCTGTGTTCCTTCAACTGGCTCTCCAAAAGACTAGCAACCATACTTATCACACTTTGTATGGCCCAGAAGAGGCCAAAAAACAGTAACAATAGCAGCAAGGCAGCTGGTGGGTGGGTGTGAGAATAGGGTAGACAGTGTTGTGATGGCTGTTTAAATTTCGACAGTGTGGGAGGCAGGATAGGAAAGAGGATCAGAGAAGCAAACAGGAGAGATGAGATTAATAAGACTGAAGAAAATATCTACTGCACATCTAGAACTGTCTTACACATAATTCCTCAGTTGGAAATAGTATGAGAAGAAATGAGATCCATAGCAATTACAGATTTCTACTCTGCTGAGAAAGAATTTGCTCTGTTTAATCAATCTCAAGAATCCTCATGTTGCCTGTGAGATGTGGTCCTATCTTCCAGAATCTAAATGGACAAGCCTGAAGCTATTAATTAACTTACATTTTCTATGTATTTCAGATGAACTTAATGAATTTTAGACTAATGAACCAGGTTGTCCATGAATGCAGAGAACTCCTCCTCCATGTTCACAGCTGGAATCTTGACAGCATTGCAGGTCACCCAGAGCATACATGTTTCACATGGATAATTTGGAAGTGAATTTCAAGACTTCTTTGTTACCTGGCTTACCAATCTCCATTGTGAGGAGAAACATCATTAAGATGCACTGAGGAAAATCTTCAGCCCTATGATTAAGTACAGTGAGGCAATCATCTCAAATGACAGACACTGGAGGGCAACAGTGGCAAAACCCCAGCTGTACGTCCTTCGACCATTGGCTAGTTCTCCTGCTGGAGAACAAAGCACTGCTCCATGCCCCATAAACTAACTTACTGCCCTTAGGTGTAGTAGTAAACATTATCATGTAGAGGTAAAATTCATCTGGCAGTCCAGCTAGCTTCTGTATGTAGAATGGAGGCACCTTTTTTGATTGCTGGCTCCTAACAAAGCACAGTTGAGGGGTAAAGCTAGGGAAACCCAGAGAGGTCACAGCCAAGGACAGCTAGCAGGAGTTTGATGGGGGAGAGATAGGAAGGAAAGGTCTACTGGACGAAGGGACAAAAGAAAGGGAAAGACCAAGGAGACAAAGAAAGAAAATTATGTATTAGTGGACTTTCCCAGCTATGTCCAGGCTAACAAAATAAAGGAAAAGGCATTCGTAGGCAAACAGGTCAAAGCAAAAGGGCAACATGGATTATGGATGGAAGAGGCACTATAGTTGTGGTGACCTGGAAAGTTTGTGCAATGTTTGTCTTTGTGCCTGAGTGTAACATGGTGTAAACGTGCAACAAGTGTAAACTGGTGTCACTGTTAGAAGAAAAAAAAAGAGAGAACTGCAGTGAGTAGTCACACTTGAGGCTAAGTTGTGTTCAAAATTATTCAGCCCCCACTGAAATTGAATGTTTTGGCCATTTTGACATTGATTTTGATCATTCAGTCATCTTGCTTACATTTACATGAAAGAGGCACTTGTAGGTCAGAGAAATATAACCTTAAGTTTATAATGAAATAACCACAAATGTCTTTTCTGTGCTCACATTATTATTAGTTTTTATTCAACCCCCAAGTGACATTCAATCTTAGTACTTAGTACAACATCCTTTTACAGTTATAACAGCTTTTAAACGTGAAGCATAGCTTGACACAAGTGTCTTGCAGCGATCTACGGGTATCTTCGCCCATTCTTCATGGGCAAAAGCCTCCAGTTCAGTCAAATTCTTAGGCTTGCGCACTGCAACTGCTTTCTTTAAGTCCCACCAGAGGTTCTCAATCGGATTTAAGTCTGGTGACTGCGATGGCCACTCCAAAATGTTCCAGCCTTTCCTCTGCAACCATGCTCTAGTGGACTTGGAGGTATGCTTGGGATCATTGTCCTGTTGAAAGGTCCAATGTCTCCCAAGCCTCAGGTGTGTGACGGACTGCATCACATTTTCATCCAATATCTTCTGGTACTGAAGAGAATTCATGGTACCTTGTACACGCTGAAGCTTCCCTGTACCTGCAGAAGCAAAACAGCCCCAAAGCATTATTGACCCTCCGCCATGCTTCACAGTAGGCAAGGTGTTCTTTTCGTCATATGCCTTGTTCTTCCTCCTCCAAACATAGCGTTGATCCATGGGCCCAAACAGTTCTAATTTTGTTTCATCAGTCCACAGAACACTATCCCACAACTTTTGTGGTTTGCCCACATGACTTTTGGCATACTGCAGTCAACTCTTCTTATTCTTGGGAGGCAGCAAGGGGGTGCGCCTGGGGGTTCTGGCATGGAGACCTTCATTACGCAGTGTGCGCCTTATTGTCTGAGCTGAAACTTCTATACCCACATCTGACAAATCTTTTTTCAGTTCCTCAGCAGTCACACGGGGACTTTTCACCACTCTACGCTTTAGGTAGCGCACAGCAGTCGAAGTCAGCATCTTCTTTCTTCCACGACCAGGTAGCATTTCAACAGTGCCCTTTGCCTTGAATTTGCGAATGATGCTTCCTATGGTGTCTCTTGGTATGTTTAACTTCTTTGCAATCTTCTTATAGCCATTGCCCTTCCTGTGAAGACAAATCACCTCTTCTCTTGTCTTCCTGGACCATTCTCTTGACTTCACCATGTTTGTAACCACACCAGTAAATGTCTAGAAGGAGCTGAGTATCACAGTCATTTTAAAGCTGCCTAATTGGTGCTTATTATGCTTGATTGGTGCTTGGTGACATCCACAGGTGTTTTCAATACCTGATCGAAAACACCTGAATGAACCTCTCTTCTTCAGAGTGGTAGTCTTTAAGGGGTTGAATAACTGTGGCAATGAAGAAACCACAAAAGAAACATTTACTACTGTATTACATAAACAATTGATGTTATTTTAGTTGCATTTGGTTCTTTAAAACGTCCTTGTAGGATTTCATTCTGAATACAATTCCAAATGTACACTATAGTCCCTAAACCCCTTTACAGCATTGGGGGCTGAATAATTTTGAACACAACTGTAAAGGAAGAAGAAATATATATTGACAGAACTCTTGAGCAGCAGCTGCTGTCAATGGAGGCACCGGAGGAGAAAGAGCAATAAGGGAAGGCAGAGGAAGACAATGCTGTCGAGAGAGCAAACATAGTGGAAAATAGTGATGGAAAAGAAGGAGAAGGAAGCCAGATTTTGGTCAGATATCAGGAAAAAACTTCCTAACTTTTAGAGCAGTATAGCAATGGAACCATTTACCTCGAGAGGTGGTGAGTGCTCCAGCGCTGGAGGCATTCAAGAAAAACTTAATCACCTGGCAGATATCCTTTGCTTTGTACTCCTTCACCGAACAGGAGTTTGGACTCGATGGCCTTATAGGCCCCTTCCAACTTAATGATTCCGTGATTCTATGATCTTCTTGTCTCAAGCCACAAAATTTATTGGGTCTACCTTATGAAGAACTTTTTAAGGACATTGGTATGTTCTATTATCTCCATTAAGTGTGCAAGGGCCACTCTTAACACATATCATGTAAGAGTCTGAAACAACCCAATTAACCATGTTTATTCAGAAATAGGCCCCTCTGGTTTTACTGGGCTTACTCCCATCAAAACCTTTAGGTTATAAATCCTAAAACCCAATACAATTCAATATAGTTCAATCCTATCTGATTCATCAGTCACAAGCTTCACTGGTTGACTGAACTTCACAGACAATATTGGAACCTTCTAAAAGCAATACATATACTGTATAGCATTAGGTGTTTTATGCCCAGTACAGTGATGTGGCTGTGCAGCTGCACGAACTGAAGTGGGTTCATTCCAGGTTCCATATTATGGAGGCTGCTGCCAAATTCAAGGTCATGGCCCTCTTCAAACAGAGTTTACAGGATTGTCTGTTTAGACAGATTTGTCACTGCACCACAGTAGATTTTACAGCATTTTATTGGCGACCATTAAGTCTGCCTGCTCACTGTTCCATTTGAATGCTTCTTTCTATTCAGTGGCAACTGATCCATTAAGGCAAATGGGACACTGCCTTGCCCTAGGCTTAGGCTATGCCTGATCAGCCCATTCCTACATACGTCCTGCCAACAGGCAGAGAATCAGAAACCCCCCTCTCTCTTCTGCTCCTGTTGAACTCCCAGACTCACTAGCCTTCTTGATTTTCTGTCTTCTGCAACCTAGGCATTTGGAAGGACTTGTTTATAGCACCTGGGTGCATTGCATATCTAGAGTTGTAAATAAGTGCATCTTCTGTTATCTAGACTAAATTTAAGTGTTATTAGAAGGTGTAAATGACAACACTCTTTGTCTTCTTCCTTTAAAGCAGTGGTTCCTAACCTTGGTTCCCCAGATGTTCTTGGACTGCAACTCTCAGAAATCCTGGCCAGCACAACTGGTGGTGAAGGCTGCTGAAAGTGTTTGTCCAGGAACATCTGGGGACCCAGGGTTGGGAACCATTGTTTTAAAGGATAGTCAGACATAACCTGGATCAGCAACATCCCATTCCCTGAGATTTCGGGAACAAAACCAGAGATGGAGGCGGGTGGGTCCTCATCATGTCACACTAAAGAACCCTTTCAGTATCACCGGTTGAGGTTTTGTTACAACACAGAGGCAAGACAAGCAAGGATTGGGATGAAAGCAAGCACAACACACATGCAGATATCTTCACTCTAAGTCTGTGAACCTTGATACCAGGTAGGAATGGGTAAAAAAGGGTGCCCAGACTTTTGAGACATCTCACGTAACAAAACTCAAGCCTTCTGCTCCAGTTCACTCACCCTCAGATTTGTCTCTCTGTCTAGATACCTGGAGGAATAGAGCAATTCCAGTCAGTCAAGACACTGAAAACTGGCAATGCTTGGTGTGATATTATGCATCACAACATTATATAGCACAAGGCTACTGAGCAAATATATAGCATTATATACATAAGCCTCAGATTCATACTCTTCTCTCGCCTCTTCTTTCAATTAGCCATAGTTAGGAAAGAAGACAATTTCACAACCTCTACTTTGAAACTGGCTTGTTTCAGTAAACTATAATGAAGACTGACCAGAGATTATGCTGGTTTGAAATTGACAGGTGCAGCCCAAACATCAGAGAGGTGTTGTTGTTGTTGTTTTTGACGGGGAACAGTACAAACTTAAGAGCGGCTGCCTAACCCTTTCATATCTTGATCAAGTCCTGTACTTACAATCTCAAGGGTTATGATACAAATGTATTTCAACGTTGAAATGCATTTGCTCCATTTCTGAAATCATGATATAGCTCATACCAGGACATTTCCACTCTGGTTCAACACACACATATTTGTGGGTTGTTTTTTTTAAAAAATGAATATATGGCCATTATATAACTGTTTAGTTAACCTTAATACAGTGGTGCCTCACTTGACGATGTTAATTTGTTCCAGCTAAATCGCTGTAGAACGAAAACATCGTCAAACGAAATAAAAAAGCCCATTGAAACGCGTTAAAACCCGGTTAATGCGTTCCAATGGGCTGAAAACTCACCGTCCAGCGAAGATCCTCCATAGGGACGGCCATTTTCCATGCCTGTGCAGCAAGGAATCCATCCCTAAGGACAGCGGGGGGGGGCATTTTCTTCAGCTGGTGGCCATTTTGAAACCCAACGATCACCTGTTTTTGAGCGTTGTAAAGCGAAAATCGGTTCCCGAAGCAGGGAACCGATTATTGCTAAGCGAAATTCCCCCATTTAGACCATTGTTTTGCGATCACAATTGTGATTGCAAAAACCTCATCGTAAAGCGATTTTCTCATTAAGCGAGGCAATTGTTAAGCGGGGCATGACTGTAAAGGCATTAGAGATACCCAGTGCACTGTAGTGGATAGACTGATGGACTAGGACTCAGGAGGCCTATGTCTCAATTTCCAGTCAGTCATGGAAAATAAATATCTCCCTTACCTTGAAACCCCTATTAGGGTTGCTTTCAGTCAGTTCTGACTTGATGCAACATAAAAACAACAAATAATGGCATTATCTGTTCAGTGGTTTTATTTTTGTTTATTCTAATAGGTCAGGTACAATAACAAGCATTCTATAAGGCACACATTTGGGTTATAACACTATGTGTCTCACCCTTTTCTCCACAGAATTATAACTTAATGGTTTAAATAGTGATATTATTTGGCTAATGCTTTGAAAGCATAAGATTGGAGCCACATGATACATCTCATGGCTGTTCTTCGTCATTAGTTGCAAAAAGACACAATCCCTACATTGAAATCATTTTCATCTTATTTATGTTGTTTATTCCTTTATTTAATTTATTGCCTGAAGCACAGTACAGAAAGTCCTTCCCTGTTTTGAAAAACTGGAAGATTGGTTGGTGTCCTTTAGATGATTGCAATTCATTCCGTTTAGTATCTTTCTGTTTGTGCCTGCTTAACTTGTATTTGTAGCTGAGCACAGCAATATTGTGTGTGCATGTTCACTGTTGGTATTATGTGCCATCAAGTCCTTTCTCACTTATGGTGACCCTGTGAATTATTAATCTCCCTATCATTAACAATCTTCTTGCAAACTAAAGGCCATGGATTTCCTCACGTAGTCAATCCATCTTATCTTGGGACTTTTCCTATTCCTACTGCCTTCTAATTTTCCAAACAATGAAACAAATACATGAAATAAATAGTATTCCTGCTTTTTCCAATGAGTTTCGTCTTCTAGTGTTATGTCCAAAGTACAATAGCCTCACTTTAGTCACGTTCACTTTCACAGAGTTTAGGTTGATCTGATTTAGCTGAAATTTGTTTCTCTTTAGAAAAGTCCATGGTATCTGGAAAGCTCGCCATCACCAACTGTATACTACTAGTAATATGTGTACTAGTATTAAATATTTACTCACGTACATGCTACCAATGAGACTGGATTCCACTGTCACTAGGATCAACATTCTGATTATTACGTTTTACCCCTTTACCTATTCCCTTTCTTTTCTGCCCTTACAGCACATGGATTGATCTTGAGAGAGCATGTCACTTAACAACACAAAGATCTTTCTCTCAAAACAACAACTTCTAATTTAAGTACACAAGCAAACTGACTGATATCCAGTATCATAAAGTTAGGCTGCATAAGCCTGCTGACTTCATCAGCCACAGCAGTATGTTCTTAATAAAAAGTCTCCCCACTCCTCCAGTTCCTGGACTTACTTAAGATCCCTTTGGTCCTGGGGAAGTTTAGGGGAACAGTGGGAGAGGTGGAGTCTTAAATGTCCAAAAATCACTGCCATGATAGTGGAATTGCAGTCTAACTTGGGACCCCTGGCTATGCAACCTTGTCAAGTCTACCTTTCCGTCACCCCATGCTCACTAGTAATAAGTAGCTTCTGAGTGGTTAACATGGAAGCAAAATCGTCAAATTTCTGGTGTGTAACTGTAAATGAAGTGTAGGTTCTCCAAACAGAGGCAAAGAGTTAATCCATGAGACCTTTTCTTATCATAAACAATAATGGAAAACAACAAGGGGTTCCCTTTTTCTTTTATATTTCCTCCCAGTTTGCATTTCATTTTCTATTCTCTCTTATTTATGAATTAATGTTGTTAACCATCTCTTATATTTTCTGCAAATCCTAAAACTAGGGTACCTTGAGGGTGGGCAGTCACACACACAAAAAACCATGTTAATGAAAATCAGCTGTCTGGGTTGAGAACAAAATGGTTAAATACCTTACAGGCAAACTTCATGGAAAATTGAGTATTTTGCTGCTATTGTTGTTTAATTGTTAAGTTGTGTCTGACTCTTCGTGACCCCATGGACCAGAGCACGGCAGGCCCTCCTGTCTTCCACTGCCTCCCGGAGTTGGGTCAAATTCATGTTGGTCGCTTCGGTGACACTATCCAACCATCTCATCCTCTGTCGTCCCCTTCTCCTCTTGCCTTCACACTTTCCCAACATCAGGGTCTTTTCCAGGGAGTCTTCTCTTCTCATGAGATGGCCAAAGTATTGGAGCCTCAGCTTCAGGATCTGTCCTTCCAGTGAGCACTCAGGGTTGATTTCCTTCAGAGTGGATAGGTATGTTCTCCTTGCAGTCCAAGGGACTCTCAAGAGTCTCCTCCATCACCACAATTCAAAAGCATCAATTCTTCGGTGGTCTGCTTTCTTTATGGTCCAGCTCTCATTTCTGTACATCGCTACTGGAAAAATCATAGCTTTGACTATGCGGACCTTTGTCAGCAAGGTGATGTCTCTGCTTTTTAAGATGCTGCCTAGGTTCGTCATTGCTTTCCTCCCAAGTAGCAGGTGACTTTTAATTTCGTGGCTGCTGTCACCATCTGCAGTGAACATGGAGCCCAGGAACGTAAAATCTTACCTACCTCCATATCTTTCTCTTCTGTTTGTCAGGAGGTGATGGGACCAGTGGCCATGACCTTTTTGATGTTGAGCTTCAGGCCATTTTTGGAGCTCTCCTCTTTCACCCTCATTAAGAGGTTCTTTAATTCCTCCTCACTTTCTGTCATCAGAGTGGTATCATCTGCATATCTGAGGTTCTTGATATTTCTTCTGGCAATCTTAATTCCAGTTTGGGATTCTTCCACTCTTGCCTTTAGCATGATGTATTTTGCATATAAGTTAAATAAGCAGGAAGACAATATACAGCCTTGTCATACTCCTTTCCCAATTTTGAACCAGTCAGTTCCTCCATATCCAGTTCTAACTGTTGCTTCTTGTTCCACGTACAGATTTCTCAGGAGATAGATAAGGTGGTCAGACACTCCCATTTCTTTAAGAACTTGCCACAGTTTTCTGTGGTCCACACGGTCAAAGGCTTTTGCATAATCAATGAAGCAGAAGTAGATGTTTTTCTGGAACTCTCTGGCTTTCTCCATAATCTAGTGCATGATAGCAATTTGGTCTCTAGTTCCTCTGCCCCTTCGAAATCCAGCTTGTACTTCTGGGAGTTCTCGGGCCACATACTGCTGAAGTCTACCTTGGAGGATTGTGAGCATAACCTTGCAGGAGTGTGAAATGAGTGCAATTGTACGGCAGTTGAAGCATTCTTTGGCACTGCCCTTCTTTGGAATTGGGATGTAGATTGATCTTTTCCAATCCTCTGGCTACTGCTGAGTTTTCAAAACTACAATTTCATTAGCTCTGGAGCTACTTGTATTTGTCCTCCGCTCTTCCTCAGTAACATGTTGGACACTTTCCGACCTGAGGGGCTCATCTTCCAGAGTCATATCTTTTAGCCTTTTGTTTATGTCCATGGAGTTTTCTTGGCAAAGATACTGGAGTGGCTGGCCAGTTCCTGCTCCAGGTGGATCACATTTAGTCAGAACTTTCTACTATGACCTGTCCATCTTGGGTGTCCCTGCACGGCATAGCCCATAATTTCTCTGAATTATTCAAGCCACTTTGCCATGACAAGGCAGCAATCCATGAAGGGGGTTGCTGTTATAGTTCAACAAAAAAGAACTATGACTGTGTATAAGAGAGTGTCTACGTGTGTATGTATAACATGTATTTTTATACTTTTTGATTAAATTCAAGCATCCAAGGGAGTATTCTGTGTACAGCAATGAATATAATGTGTTTGAAATAATTGGCTTGTTGACAATGGATTCTTGACTTATGGAAGCAACATGAAATAATACCAATTTTCTTTTTTCCAGCGTTCCGGCGGTGCCTTAGCTATTCCTTTATGTGCATTTCAAGGGACTGTATCTCTTCATGCACCCACAGGAAAAACTCTCTCTTTGTCAACGTATGAGGTAAGCACAGAAGGGCAGAAAATTACACCCACATCAAAGAAAATTGAAGTCTATCGTTCCAAGAGTGTAGGTCACGAGCCAAACCCTGAAGATTCTCCAACCACATTTGCTGACACAAGTGTGAAAATTCATTTAGAGGTGCTCGAAATTTGTGATAATGAAGAAGCCATGGACACTGTATCAATCATCAGTAATATCAGCCAGTCGTCTACCCAAGTCAGGTCTCCATCACTGCGTTACTCCCGGAAAGAAAACAGATTTGTCTCGTGTGATTTAGGGGAAACAGCTTCCTATTCACTTTTCATACCATCACACAATCCTGACAGTGATATCAACATATCCATTCCTGATACTGTGGAAGCTCACAGGCAGAACAGTAAAAAACAACATATGGAGAAAGAAGGTTATCAAGAAGAGATACAAATGCTAAACAAAGCATACAGAAAAAGAGAAGAAGATGGGGTGAGCAACTAAAGAGATGAAAACCAAGATGAGTTGAATTCAGAAGTCAGGACTGAATATAGTGGGTCTTCTGAGTTAAAACCAATCATTCAAAATTCGTTTGAACAAAATGAAATAACGAAATCAATATTAAGGATATGGATATTATGGTGGAAAACATCAATGTGTTCATGACAACATTTAAAATATGAAGAACCAAAGGTTTCAATCCTACAAACTGTGAGGAAGCTGCTTCCTAGGAGATTGACCCTGTCTCTTTGGGGGAGGGGGAGGTGATGGTGTGGACCTTCCTCTCTGGCTGTAGAGAGCGACGTGTGTGTGGTTGGAAAGAAAAAGTTGATATGAGAAGCAGAACTTTACTGCTGTTGCCGTACCTCCAGTGCTGCCCAAACTGCAGCAGAACTAGAAATGGGACTAACCTGTAGTAGAACCAGAAATGTTAGGGGAGGCTATGAATCCACAACATTCTAAGCCTCCTCCCTCCTTTCCATACTAGTTGTACATGGGTCTCCCTCATGACAGTCACTGCTTTAATAGCACCATGAAGAGTCCAAAAATGAAAGCAGCATAATCAGTTCTAGCAGAGTTTACCAGGAACAGATCTTTTGTAAAGCTAATGAGTTTTAGTTACCTATTCAAGGTCAGGCTATCCCCCCAAATGGGACGGCTTATAATACTGTGTTGTAGCTGGGAAATATAATTCCAGCCCGCCTTCTCTGGACTGTTGAGGTTTGTAATTATACTCAGAGGGCAAATGTGTACCTGGGTGGTATTGCAGATGATGTTTCCATCCTTGTTAATTAATACCAACCCTTCAAACCTACAAGCCCTTGCTTCACTACGCTATTCCCTGACTTGGCCCTGAAATTGGCCTAGCGAGGACATTTTCTCCCCATGCCAAAGTAAGAGATGGGAAGTTAAGGGAACTATGTTAAAGTCACCCGAACATCATGCCCTGACTGCAGTGAGATTACAGATTGTGTATTTGCTTTGGTTACCACCATGGATTCTCTTTTCTAATAGCCTTCCTCAGGATTGCTCTGACCTTTCCTTTGAGATCAACGGGATTTCATCAGCCCAACCATGTGCAGGACTGCAGCCAAAGCTCTTAAAACAGCTTTAATTTCATTGATGGGAGCAGGGGAAGAAAGTTTCTCTGAATTAATACACAGACAAATTTTTTTGATATTTTTTTTTTGCCTTGGTTTACCAGCCTATGGGGACATATAAGAGAATTAGTCAGACCAGTTCCATTCTTGTTATATTTGTTATCCTGAAAATAAATATGATCATCATCTTGAAGAAGAAGATGATGATATACTTTAAAATTATTCTTAAAGACATGAAAAAACTGACCATTTATTTTCATGAGATCCCTCCTCCACTTTTTTGCCCGTGTTCAGAGGTACACTAGATAACGGTAAACGCAAGAGTTAAGGTTTTTATACTATCCTTCCAGCTTTAACAACTATGTTGTGTCTTTTCATTTCACCTGTTGGCCATTCAGCAATCTTAATCCAAGCTTGAATTTCCCTTTGATTTCTTGGATCTTCTGTAAGATATTTTTTCTTTTCTCCTTTTGTCGTTCTTTGCATTGGTTGTAGTAGTAGTTCTTCGTGACAAGACAGTCACTGAAAAGCATCATTCAGAATTCTAATCCTATTTCTGTCACCTTCTCCATTTGCTTCTTGTATGTCCTTTATAATTTCAATTTTTTCTCCTTACTAGATTTACAGAATCCTTTTTTTCTCCTCAGTGCCTATTTCGCTAAAGACTTCCAAATTTCCCTCAAAATGATTAGGCTAAATCTTGTTTCAAATAGCAATGATTGTATTCCCATGTTGCCTGTCTTGCAGAAGAACAGACACTTCTAGAAGAACAGATTCCCCCTCCTGCAACCCCTTAGTCTTGCCAAATCAGCTCTGGGGCTTTTGGAAGACTTTCAAAACAAGATTTTGTGGGAACATTGTGCCCCATTGTATGATTACTTATCCTCTCACATTACAGTTAATGTAGTCCATGTATGACTCTTAAAAAACAATGCTTTAGGGACATTGCATAAATAGTAACTATTACATTCCTCCCATATTAGTGTTGGTGTTTAAATGTGTAATAAGACACAATTATTGCCCAAACACTGAATGTCACTGAATCTAAGTGACCAGCAAGAAATGTAACCAGCTGTGTTTCCCTCAGCTTTCCTCAGTTGTTTCTCCTCAGCAAGAAACCTTAGAGGAATCTTCAAGTATTATGTCAGGAAAAACACACTGATATCTCCAGTCCAAATGGATGAGGCATATGATTTTCACCCCATTAAAGGCAATGCTATGGTGTAATTAAGGCAAGCATATGTGCGTATATAGTCTCTGGGGAAAAATTACTTCTGCACTATGTAATGATGAACAATGCTGTGAAATGGACATTTTGGGCCTAAGGCACATATGCTTTTAAAGCCCTGCTCAGTTGTTTATTTTTAGAGAGTTCAATATTTTGTGTAGGAAAGAATTTTACAGACAATATTTTAAAGCTTGTTAGTTGTGTTTGGATTAGACTTTAGATGATGTATTAAAGTAGAACATAAAAGAAATCTTCAACTGAACCTAACTGTAAAATACTGTACTGCTGTTGTAAGATAGACAGTGAATAAATTTCCTTCTGTTCCAGTTCTGTAAACTGCACATTTCTCTAAGCCTATTTTTTTGTTTTGTTTTCTTCTTGGTTCTCATTTCTTAACCATTGGTAAAATGTTCAGAATGTGAACGACCAGATGTTATTTATTTGCCCATCAAGAGTAATTTGCATTGTGCCCACAGAGACATAGCATTTCTCCCTTCCTCCTGTTTATGAATTAGTAAACATTGGAAATGATGTGTTGCTTCTCATTTTTAGACACTCAGTGTGATTTAAATGTTTAAAGCATTTTAAATAACTAATGAGGAACAGTTTCAACCTCTTTCACTTTGAAAGTTTTCCTTGTGACCTTTAATGAGAAACACAACACAGGCTTGACATTTGTGGGCAGAAGGACAGTTGTCAAAGTGACCTTTTTGAAGGTGACTTCAAATAGATGAAATCCAGCTGGCCCTGTGCAGGGAAGAAAAATGTTGGGAAAATATGAGAAGTACATACATCCTGAACCAGAGCTTAACACATGGTAGACATTCTCGCCTACTGAATAATGCATTTCACATCACACTGAAAATCTTGGGAGGCTCAATATTCTGAACATTCTGATTACTCAGTTTCCAGTCTCCACCATGATTCAATTTTGATTTAGTTGGACTGAAAAGATTAGCAAAACAAAACTCAACTGCTCTGAGCATCTGGAATACAGTACTGCCTCCACCTTGGTGAATTTGAATCTACTGCCAGCTGGCCAGTGTATTATCAATGGATTCGTTTTGTATCTGGTTTGATCACCAGTACACGGAAGATTAACACAGGCAAAAATCTATAATGCTTTAGATACTATTAATACTATACCAAAATTATTCTTTACTTTCTTAGCCCAATTAATCAAAATCAGCCAGAACAAGAAAATATGGATGTGGACAGTTTCACAGAATTTCAGGTGCAAGAAAAATGTGAATTCATTCACTGTGAAATTGCTGTAGGGAATTTGGGTTTCTCTGAGTCTGTTCATGTTAACAGAATGAGGAAAAGATTGGCTAAACAGCCTTCTTTTCAGCTTGCTAGCATACATCTCCTGTAGCCCTGTAGGAGCAGAAGGTATAGGAAAGTTACTGAATAAGCTGTAAACAAGACACAATAGCAATTTCCTTCTTTCGTTCTCTCTTTCTTTTTTTTCCTGTCTAGGAGCCCTAGTACATGAGTGCCAGCACCAAGCTGTTTAAAAGAAAAAGAAAAATTATCAGCAAATATTTTTATGCCCCTTCTCTCCATGATCCCTAATTCTGTCTGGCTTTTTAAAAAAGAACTTTCAAAACACACTATCAACATCTCTCCACAACTCTACCAGTCAGAAGAAACAATTTCCCATTCACTTCCACCTTCTTTGCCTCTCTCCAGCCCCTGCACCATTGAACCAATCACCAGCATTACATTTTTCTGTATCGGTTCAAATGGTCGCACTTCTTGAACTGGTGAGACTCTAATGCCAAAAATAGCAGAAGCCCTAGTGGTGGAGGGGGAAAAAACTACAGATGGAGGTGGAAAAGTTTCAGGCTGATTTGGATTTTTGTTTATGTCGTCTGGTAAAAGGGAAAAAAAACGTGACTCAGCCTGTCCCAATCCCATAGCATTTTCTGCATTTTTTTTGTGTATTCTGGTCACACGCTGAGCAGAGACTTATTTATGTCATACAAATGCTCCAAAAGTGCAGCAAATAGATGTTGAAAAATGGCTTGTGGCTCCATATTGTGCAACATGGAATATCATATCCTGTTTGTTTCTCATCTTGAAGAACTTTTGAAGAAACTACCATTTATTCAGTCTTCTGCACCAGTTATTAATTCCTAACTTTAAATTCTCTCAAGTGCCTCTAATAGGTTTTGTAAATGATTTCCATAAAGACCTTGCAGGCCTGCAGCATTTAGCAGAATAATTAATCCAAGATTTCTGTGAAGCGGCTGTGAACTTTTTGTTTCCTTGCCATGTTGCATCTAATAACATTCTAGAATGGACAAAGGCCAAAGAATAAATAAATAAAATTTTCATTTCTAGACCCAGAAGCAACGCTTTGTCCAACAACTCCCAAACTGCACAACCAGTGTTGTGTTTGTGTTGTTTTACAGGGATTTTTAAAGTACAATTTTGAAACTGGGTTGGCAGAGCTGGATACAAGTATTCATAATAAATACAAAATTATACAGAAGAATATGTCTGTTGCCACCACACTCATAAGTGCTGCTAATCATTATTCAGAAATGCCTCCAGCCATAAATAAGTGTGATATAATTATGACGGTTATGGCAGCTAAATACAGATACTTAGCCAAAACTGCCCCCCTCCGCTAGTTCGGAAAATGACAACATCAAATGATCATGGGGAAAATTGGATTAAACTATTAATAGAGATTACAGTATATTGGAATCAAGTAGTTGTTTTGGAACTTTAACAGTCATGGAGTTGAAGAACTGTATAGCCTAAATGATTTTGACTGTATTCATTGAGTTTAGTTCTTTACTTAATTAAGACTGCTGCTTTAAGCTACTGAATGGACCACGTTAATGCTTTCTTTGGAATCAAGCTGTTACATAAACATCCATCTTGTAACCATGAGGAAAGCCACAAAGATCTGGTGAGTTTCTGGATTGAGTAAAATCATCCTTGGGGGAAGGGGTAAATTGTTTTGGATTGTACAAATTGAACTAAAATGAAAATAGGATGAAAGTATACAAAAACATGACAGCCAGCCAAAGTGACCAAAGGATCAGAGACACATGTGGAAGGCAGTGGAGAGCAACACCATGTGTATGTGTTTATATGAAGTGTTCAAGTGAAGATGAGATAACTAGAGTGCATGGTTCCAGCAAAGAACATAGAGATAGTGGTCGGGGGGGGGGGAGATTACCATAATGGAACCATATAGGGTGCCTCCTGGATACAAGTTTGTGAGAATAACAAATACAAGTTTAGAGTTAAACAAGGAAGAACCTGAAAAAGGTAGAAGATTCCAACACAGCATCAGCTCTGCTTGACCTGGGCTGAAAATAATTTAGTCCTATGGACTTGCTTTTGTTAGGGTTGTCATAGTAGCATCATCCACTTCTTATGAAATTCAAAATCAGTGACTGATCCTTGTGATGTCAAAAGAGTGGGAAAGGCAAAGACTGGTGGGCAGGTGAGGAAGTGAAATTGCTTCTGGAACAGCTGATTATGGGAACTGGCTATAGGTCACTTTCTGCCTTCCATTACAATGCATGTTGGCTCCAAACATCCACAAGCTGTCTCCCCAGTCCCCTTCCCTTGCTCCTGGTCTCTCTGTTTTCTGATGTTGCACAGTATTAGCTGAGTAAATGCATCCTGGTGCCAGATGGGAATAGGAGAGAACAATGACAGGGTGTTAAAATTACTGCAGAGAGAAAAAAATCTTTCCTTTCCTTGGGTACTGCTTACTCTGAGACTTTTCTCTCCACTTGAAGAATCAGAAGATCGTGGTAATTCCATGAGATTTATGGTGGTGGCCTGAAAAATAGCCACATTAGCTACTTTCCCCTGACCCAAATGCTCAACACAATGTTGAAATGGAGAAAGAAAATCAAATGAAAAGTAATGGGTAATTTCAATTGCTCTCACATTGACTAGATAAATGCACATTCCAATCAAGACACAAGATAAAACATCTCATTACCCTAAGTGATTATACCCTAGAACAGTTAGCTATGAAGGGAGATGCCCATTGACTTCATCCAAAATAGAATCCAGAACCTAGAAAGAAAGGCGAGGGTTTATGTGCCAATAAAAAAAATAGTCAAGGAAGTCTAACAGAGTCACAATAGGCTTTACAAAGGAAGAAAAGAACAGATTGGTAAGAAAGAAAAGAAAAAAAAAAGGTCTAAAGTGAAAGTCAAAAGGTTGAATGTCTTCAGAATGTTTTTGGGCTTGCTTAGAACATGAACTAGAATAGAAGCTGAACTAGAATATACACCAAACTCAGGCAATTATGAAGCCCAAGTGGCCAGCAGCAGTGGCACGTACAACACAGCAAGAGAGCAGTGATCATGTCAAACTACCTATTGAACCAAGGAGGCTAGCGCTAAGGAGGCTTCCTTCAGGAATGGATTTTTTTTTCCAAATGTGAAAGACAAAAAGGAACAGAACCTCAAATAAAGGAAATGCAGTCCAAGAATAAGGGACATGCAAAAGGATTTTGAGGAGAATATGTAATTAACAGAATTAAAATCAACAATAACAGTATTCTTTAAATAAATCTGAAATAGACCACTAACTGCAGGAATAGTTAGCCTATTGGATGCGAACAGAGTTTAAAAAGAGTTAAAAGGAGGATAAACAAATAGGAGAGAAACTAAATTATTGACTTATATCTATCTCCAATAAAGAAACAGTAGGACAGACAGCTGTGCCTAAACTTACGTATGTTTTCAGGGAACTGAGGCAAATGGTAGTAAATACTGAGGTTATAGACCTGACAGACTGAAAACAAATAAACCAGCATGTCTGGCTGTTTTCATCTCAGAATTATTTAAAATGTCGTATGTGAAATTGCTGTTTTTCTAACGCAGATATGTAACGTGTCCCTAAGATTGGCCTCTGTACCAGAGAAGTGGAAAATGAATGTTATACCAGTAGAAGGAGAGGGAGGAGAGGGAGGGGAAGCAGGACAGGGGGAGGGAGTCTCCAGGAAAGAGAGAGAAATCTAAGAAATTATAAGGCACTTAGCTTAATATCTATTCTAGGAAAACTAGTGGGAGGCATTATTAAAATCAAATTATCATCTATCACAGGTACAGAACAAATTTTTGCAGAAAAAGAATCAACATGGTTTCTACAGAGGTAAAATACTGCCTTATCACTGAAGAGCTCTCTAAAAGACTTAATTAGCATGGGGTCAGTGGTTAGTGTAGTAGATACTGTTAATACATTCAAAATCCTCTGGATTAGTCCCTTACAGAAGTCTGCTGAGCAAATTTAAAAACGAGTCATGGTGTCAATTCTGCTTTTCTAAATATCCATCAGAAGGAAGGAAGGAAGGAAGGAAGGAAGGAAGGAAGGAAGGAAGGAAGGAAGGAAGGAAGGAAGGAAGACTCTTTCTCTGTAGGGTAGAAAAAGACAGCTTTTTACTTTATGCCATATTCACCCTGGAATCACAAAACAACCCTCATTCAGTTAATATTTGCATATTTGTCAGTAGACCACCCACATCCTACTTAAAAGTCATGGAAAAAGAGAAAACTTCTTATAGATATGTAAATAATCTTATGCCCATTTGAATTCAACAAATTAAAAAGTGCAGGTGGAACTGAAGCTGGATAAAAGTCATATTTTTTCAGGCTAGCTTACTGACCTCCAAAACCCTGGATCTGAACCTGGTTGAATGGTGGGGTGCAAATATATAACAACTACTACTACTACCCACAACACGAACCACAATAATTTAACTTGGATGTCATGAGTTCTGCCGAAGAAGATCTGGAATCTGAGGGGTTAATTACAGCTGAGGAGAATCCTGGGCAATCAGAATCACAGGCAGCTGAATCACCACCAGATTCTCCTCCCCCAGTAGCCAGAGTAAGGGACAAGCTTCGGCAAGGACTCATGACATGGAGATCCGAAGCCTGCATGAATGTTTCCCATAGGAACATCAGGTCAACCAGCCCTGAGTATTAGGGTTGATCTTCCCCAATGCAATAGCATTGTGGCACAGTGGTTAAACTGCAGTGAAGGTGTTCATGATCTGAGTTTGATTCCGTTGAATTCAGGTAGCTAGCTCAAGGTTGACTCAGTCTTCCATCCTTCCAAGGTTGGTAAAATGATCACTCAGCTCTGGGGGGGAATGTTGTTTGCGTAATTATATTCCAAACTGCCCAGAAAGAGCAGTATGTAAGTATGTAAGATGAAACAATAACAATGCAACAACACAATCATTGTCATCATCTCCTTTCTACAAATATATGCTTTTTATATCTGAATGAAAATACACATACACTAATCACAAAATGCATAAAGTCTATTACCTTTCATAAGTAATACATTTCATGCCTTCCTGCATTTAGTACTCAAGAGCCAACCCAACAGATGTTTAATTACATCAATGCGTCCTTGCACTTCAAAAGATTTGTTAAGAATTATACTTTCACTGACTGTCCTGAATAATCATTAAACATTGTCCTCAATCATTTTAAGAGACTAAGAAACAGCAATATTGCCACGAAAATGTTCCCATAACCATTGTGCTATCGCTCACCGAATTCATCTAATTTGAAACTAATACAACTTTTGATGACTGATCTTAGGAAATGGATGCAATAGGAAATATTTGGTTTTATAGACATTCTCTTGACAAAAGGACACTGCAATTTCAGTAGCTATTTATGAATCTTTGCAGATGCTATTTTTAATTTACATCAGCAAAAGTAATGGCACAAATTTAAAGCCAGAGAGATAAAACACTTCAGTTATCTGCACAGCAAACGAACAACGTTGTACTCTTCTTCAACTTCATGAACATGGAGAATAAACTTGGAGCAAACTGTTCAGGGAAGGTTAATTAAGGTGAACTACTCTGGCAAGACAGATTATGAGCTCTGCACTTCAAGACAGTCATGAGCCTCTGTTCTGAAAATCACAGCAGCATCACACACCATCATATTCTGGTAACAATACTATATATTTCCTATCAAAAACATGGGGAGCTGTTTTCTACAATGTCAGCCCCAGAGCTCAGAAATAATGCATTAATTTAACATTATGTTAAAATTGTTATGATTTTGCATTAAATAGGAGATTGAAAATCACTGTCCAGAATTTCAAACATGATAATTTCCTAGACATACCCGGAGATATTGGGGATTAGACCTGCGGCCTTTTGCAGCCAAAGAATGGGCTCTACCATTGAGTGATGGTCCTTTCTCAAGATCTTGATCACCATCAAAATGTGATACTCTAGCACAGTCCTTATTAATATTACTAATATTTGGTTGCCACCATCATTGGCACAGCAAGAGAGGGGTGGGCAGTTTCAGAAGGGCCAGTTCCACCACTCCACCAGTAGGGCAGAGCCATACTTAGCCCGCAAGTCAACCTTTGCCCACCCAGAATAATAGGAACTATCTGATTACACACAGATCCAAGTACATCTAGTATCATTTAATGATTAAATGGTATAATGAAACTCTCTGCACAGCCACTGTCGATGTCCACAGAACATAATAGCCAGTGTTATCTTTCAGTTTAAATAGCAGATTGTGCTGTGTGATGTGTCTTGTCTTTTTCTCTTTCTTTGCATGTCTGCTAAGACATTCTACATTGTTTTGGGGATTAGTGAGTTCTGGCAACAGGGAGAGCAATAAAAAGCCATAGCATTTCATTGTGTCTGTTGTTTCAAGATTTTTTTTAATGGGACTGGACAATTAATCTCACAAATTTCAGTGTATTTGTGATGGAACCAGAAGAGCCTGCTGGAGGTTGAGCCAAAAAGAAAAGCTGGAGAAATTAATCTCTATCTGGGAAAGGGAGGTTGGATTTTAGCAGTGGGCTGTAACTCAATGCACACTTAAACAGAACTCTGCTTACATATTTTACCGGTTGATATGTTGTAGGCAGGCGTTGCATCACGGCCTCTCCCATTTTGAAGAGACCCTTGTCCAACAGGCCGAGGCAAAGAGGAAGTCACAAAAGCAGCAAAATCAGGGAGCTGGACAGGGGACAGATTGGATTTGTCTTCAGTGTGGAAGGGATTGTCTAGAATTGGCCTCCTCAGCCACACTACAGTCTTGCCCCGCTTTACGATTACCGCATTTAACAACAAATCCGCTTGATGACAATGTTTTTTTATCGTGAAACAATGGTTTGAACGGGGCAAATCCACTTTGTGATGATCGGTTCCCTGCTTCGGGAACCGATTTTCGCTTTACAACGATCAAAAGCAGCTGATTGTCGGGTTTCAAAATGGCACCCAAAAATGGCTGCCCCTATGGAGGATCTTCACTGGACGGTGAGTTTTCAGTCCATTGGAACACATTGAACGGTCTTCAATGCATTTCAATGGGCTTTTTAATTTCGCTTTATGACGTTTTCGCTCTACAGCGATTTCGATGGAACGAATTAACGTCATTAAGCAAGGCACCACTGTAGATGCTGTTCCAAGTCCTCCATACAGAGCACGTTACCATACTCTTTCGAGACTGAAGGATGTCTAACCTAAATGTTGTAATAAATAACATTTCATATTTTTCATTCTAAAACTGCTTAGGCGCGTATGTTTATGGCTGAAGACATGGCTTTTTAAAGGAAGGGTATTTTAAAGTGGCAAGCCTGGGTAGGGCTGGTCAGAATATTTATGAAAAATAGTCTGCTTCTGCAGGATAAATAAATGGACTATTCATTCCTCTCAGACGATGTCCAATATTGGATTTTTATGAGTACAAGAATAGAACCCAGCATCTCTCTCTGTCTGTCTATACTGTAATACTTTTCTCCACTAAAATCTCTCATCCACTAATTTGCTCCAAAGGACTAGGACAGCATGCTTTTCCCAGCAGAGAAGTACCGGGAAGAGGAAGAGAAGAAACTGCAAATTCTGACAAGGGCCACACTGGATTTAGGCTCCAGTTATTATTTGCAAAACACTATAGTAGCGTCTTGCTATTTAAGCAAAGCGTGCTGCTTATATACCACCCCAACTCTTATGAACTACTGGCCAGCTGGTTAATTTTAACTCAGTGTGCATCAGTAAGTTACATTGAACCTCATTTACTGTTTTGCTGTCTGTTCACCCTATTCTGTAAGATCCTAAAAGTTCTTTTTGAATCGGTCTCCACCATCCTCTAGAAATTACAGTATACAGTATTTGTGTTTCACTTCCTCTGCACCCCTGATTTCACAGAATAGCTGTCTGGGCACCAGGTAAGTGAAACCTGCCTTTATAAATGCATCCCTGATCTCCCGTGTTACTTTTCTCTATTGCAAGCATCTCATTTACTTTTCTTACTCCATGACCGTTAGGCGTCTTCAAGAGACCTTGGGTGTTTCTGTTATAAAAGCAGTCTTGGGTGTTTCTCTGTTATAAAATTGTTATTCAAAGATCTATGTAATACTTTGTCTTATTTTATTAGTTGTCTATGTTATACTGGAAGCTGCCTAGAGTGGTCGTATAGACCAGATGGGCAGGATACAAATCAAATCAAATCAATCAATCAATCAATCTATTTGCACTTACAGCCTTCCCTAATGACTCACCAAATGGAAGTTTGCAGTCTAAAAGGCATCTACAAAATTCCAGGTTCGGGACACCGCGATAAACGCCACCAATTATTTCTATATAGCGTCTAGCAACATAGTTACTTCTACAACGTCTGGCAAAAACAAAAGAAAAAAAACACAAACGTGTTGTGCTACCTTAAATATTTTTATATATTAATGTCAACTTTCCTGGACCTTCTTAGTTCACTTCTTGAGACATATGTGTTTCATGTTGACAAAAAAGGGGGGAGGGGAGGCAGAATGTTGCAGCACTTCAAAGACTATCGATTTTATTTCATTGTCCCCTTCCGCAGATCAAAGTCCAAAATTTGGCTTTACAGATGATCCGCTGTTTTCATCTGCTCTCCTGATGAGCGCAAAGCACTCCAGTGGGTTTTTTCCCCAGACCACAACTCCCACAAATCCGTTATTGCTGGAGACATAGACACAGGATTCTGGGAGTTGTAGTAAAAAATGGAGTACTGTACCACAGTTCCTGGAATACCGCTTAAACTCTGCTGGACGAAAACTCGCTCGGCAACAAAGCTTTAAATTGCATCTCAAGTATTATGGTCACCTCTACGAACACTTATCCCACAGAAAGTATCAAAAGTCTCCTCCTGGAAGCAACGTGATGATTGTGACAGACTACTGACTCGCCCACTGGCCTCACCCCTGCATCTGTGGATTAAACGCCTCTCATCTCCCACAACAGGGACTAGAACCTTGGACAAACCAAGAACGTTCTAACCAGCAACCCGAAGGGAATCACAGGAGCTTCTAGAACACTGGTTCTTAACCTTGTGTTACTCAGGAGTTTTGGACTGCAACTCCCAGAAGCCTTCACCATCAGCTGTGCTGGCTGTGGTTTCTGGGAGTTGCAGTTCAAAAACACCTAAGTAACAAAGGTTAAGAACCACTGTTCTAGAACCCCATCGAGTTACCACGCCTCCCAGTCCCAGCTGCACTGCCTGCCCACCCGCCCTGCTCGTACATAAAAGCAAGGCGGACGTGATCGCCTTCCTCCCACGACCACCATGGAAGGCAACAGGGAACCCTCCATCTCATGACTCCGCCCCCCGTGCCTCAGAGCGGAAGTGACCATTTTTTGTTCGGACCGGCTGGAAGCCGGGGCTAGTTCCGCTTCCGGTGCTTTCCCCCGTCCGGCGGCTTAGGAGGTCTCAGGAACCAGGAGCTTTTGGTGCCGGTAGCAGGATGAGTTACGAGCACCGTCGGGACCGGAACCGCGGCGGAGGACCCCGGGCCTCTCAGGCGTCCTCGTCGTCTTCTTCTGGCCGTGGGGGCGGCGGGAGAGGCGGAGGCGGAGGTCGGGACCGGCCGCCGCCTCACCTGAAGGGCCGCGAGATTGGCCTGTGGTACGCGCGGAGACAAGGGGAAAAGAGCAAAGAGGCCGAGAGGCAGCAGGTGAGAATGGGAGAAAGGCGAGCGAAGGAGGGAGGGCTGCCAAGCACAGCCTTCAACCAATCCTGGTTCTTTGCTGACGGTATCTTTAGGATAATTCATGTCTAGCTTCTTTACCTGTTATCTTTTAGCGTAGGTACATTGGCTGACGGGGTAGCGTTGAGGGTTAAACCACAGAAACCTCTGTGCTACGAGGTCAGAAGACCAGCAGTTGTAGGATCCAATCCACGCGACGAGTGAGCTCCTTTTTGTTGTTGTTAAGTCGTGTCCAGCTCTTCGTGACCCCATGGAGCAGAGCATGCCAGGCCCTCCTGTCTTCCACTGCCTCCCAGAGTTGGGTCAAAGTCATGTTGGTAGCTTCACTGTCCAGCCATCTCGTCCTCTGTTGTTCCCTTTGCTTCTTGCCTTCACACTTTCCCAGCATCAGGGGCTTTTCCAGGGAGTCTTCTTTTCTCATCAGATGGCCAAAGTATTGGAGCCTCAGCTTCAGGATCTGTCCTTCCAATGAGCACTTTATTTTTCTTTAGAATCGATACATTTGATCTCCTTGCAGTCCAGGGGACTCTCAAGAGTCTCGTCCAGCACCACAATTCAAAAGCATCAATTCTTCAGCGGCCAGCCTTCTTTAGGGTCCAGCTCTCACTTCCATACATCACTGCAGGAGAAAACATAGCTTTGACATGCGAACCTTTGACGGCAAGGTGATGTCTCTGGTTTTTAAGATGCTATCTAGGTTTGTCATCACTTTCTTCCCAAGAAGCAGGTGTTTAAAATTTTGTGGCTTCTGTCACTGCCTCCATATCTTCCCCTTCTATTTGCCAGGAGGTGATGGGACCAGTGACCACGATCTTAGTTTTTTTATGTTGAGCTTCAGACCATTTTTTGCACTCTCCTTTTCACCCTCATTGAGTTCCTGTTACTGGTCAATTTCGGGTCTTGTTTTTCTGGCAAGGAATTAGGCAGACACAACAGCTGAACCAAAGGCCCAATTTTATTTGAATAGCAGCAAACACAAGGTCAGTTGGGCTTCTCTTAAAAGCAGAGAAGACCCCGAAAATACTGAGTACATATGTTTTATAATGATACAAACAAAGAGCAATAAAACTGCTGCACTACAGTTCTATTGGGCACTGGAACCCCAACTTTGGATCCAGTCCCTCATTGGGCAAATGATGCCAACTACGCTAATCTATTGGTAATTTTTGAATATGCATATTGTGCCTCCATCTTTCTTTCTCACCTGCCTTGTCTTTTTCTGTTTCCTTATATTCGTTAAGAGCTGCCTCTAAAACTTTGTAATATTTTTGCAGGTTCGGTGTCAGTGGGGGGGTTCTACATAATCCATAGAACCATATGGGTTCTTGGTTTTCTTCAGAGGGACGAACTTTAAATCTCCCTTGTACCTTTCTGGCTGGGCTGTTCCTGACTGAAGCAAAACAGCCGATGTATCTCAGATGAACTTCCTCCCCCCTCTTTGTTGCCTCCTCTGCCCAATCAGCCAGGTAAACCAAACACTCCAAAGCAAAGCTTCCTTCAGAGGGCCACGGAGGTGACAAAGAAAGAACCACTGGCCAAATTTCTGTACATAATTTAATTTATGTGTGTCTTCATCAGCCCTGATTGCCTGTCCACAAGCTCTATCCAGTTTTCCAGAATACAGCTGAGGGGCATCACCCTTACCGGATGTGCCTTGCTCGTGCATGTTCCTATGCCTCACAAGTCTACTGCCTGGCCAGGTCTTCCTCCAAGGGCGCCTGGGGTCACATGCAACCCACGCATGTATCAAAATCAGACCCCAGTTCGCTACGCACTGGTTTTCATCCCTTGGCGTCATAGGCCACAGCCTCAGCACAAGGGATGGGACATCTTCACAGCAAAGGAGAGGTCACCAACCAGACCCCTGGAGCCCACCAGGGGCACTGTCTTTCAGGTCACCCCCTTTCTATGATCACTGTCTTTCAGGTCACTGACCTAGGAGACCAGGATGACTGGGGCGGCCTGATCCCTCCATTGAGGATTTCAATAGTCACCAGAGACAAGTCGGCCAGTGCACTAGATGTTACCGGCCACACCCGGATTCTAAGCTTCTCTGAGGCCTGTGTTTTGTCTGTTAAGGGATATACTAAAATCTAGTTTGATTCTGCTCCGGTATCACTCCCGTCGCTTGTCCAAGCTCCTGCCAGTCTAGCAGTTTGAAAGCATGCAAATGCAAACAGATAAATAGGTACCACCACGGTGGGAAGGTAATGGCATTCCATGTTTAGTTGTGCTGGCCACATGACCACAGAAACTCTATGGACAAACGCTGGCTCTACGTCTTGGAAACGGGGATGAGTGCCACGCCCTAGTGTTGGACAAGACTGGACTAAATATCAAGGGCTCAAGCCCTGTTGTTTAGTGTAACAAGTTGCCCTTGAGTAGGCTCAAATGAATTGATGGGATCTACGGAACAGTTGCTGTAGCAGACCCCTACTGGTTTAGTGGGCCTTATCCTCTACAAGTTACTATGTTAAAGCAATAGGATTTCAGTTATTTTCTCTGAAACTCATAAACAACAGTACTGTATTGTGTGTGAAAGAGAAGAGACAGGGTACAGGGATACATTTTCATCTCCGCCCTCTCTGGGTGGGTGGGAAAAGTAAAAGTGCTTCGTTTCTCAGTCATATTACCAAAATAACTGGTGTAGGTGGTGAAGCTGAATGGTAATGACAGGGACAAGATGACTTAAGTGAGCTTAATTGCTGTGCAGAGATTTGAGTCATATTCTGTGCCTCAAGACACTGCTGCAGCGCTGTCCACATTCCATCAGTAATTTTACTGAGCATGTGGAGGGAAATTGTGTTTTCTGGGCTCCTTTTTGATCTCTGTGTATTCAGGAGAGTATTTTAATCCTTGTGCTGCCATTGCTGAAGCAGTTAACACAAAAATATAGTTAGGTGTTGTATATGCAGTGTGCAGTGATTCATATGTAAATAGTTTCTTTTCCCTCATAGAGAGCTGTGGTGCAAATGGATGAGCGCAGAGAAGAACAAATTGTACAGTTGCTGAACACTGTCCAGAATAAAAATGAAAAAGAACAAGATGCCACGTCTTGGTGGTCTGATGAAGAAGGGTAAGATGACTGTTATGTCCTTTTCATCTTTGGTAATTTTATGCAGGTTTGCTTTTAAAGCTATCATTCTGATGTGGGTGTGTATTCTGTGCAGTTTTGTTTTTGTTTTCATGCTCTAAAAAACTGTGCATGCAGTACAATTTTCTTATCTGCTTGGTATTGTAATAGAGCAGTGTATCACAGAGCTGTTGTTGGAAATGTAAATATTTAACTGAAATGGTTAGTGAAATCTATTGTGACAACATTTTTATTATTTTGATATTTGGAACTTGGAACAACAGTTAATTCAGTTTGGGACAATTAAGATATACTCTTACAAAATTGTATCATAAAGCTAATTGAAACTGTAATTGAACTAATTACTGTAGTGCTGTGTGCAGTTAGCCAGCTGCACAGCTGAATTTCGGCGTCTATTTCTAAGTGAAGAGCTACTTGCTGAATTGCATTAGTCTTGTGTTTCTGTAGTACTGTTACAGTACAAATTCAAATATCTTTTCCAGCATTCATACAGTAATGAATGAGTATGGAGCTTTTGGACCTTCAGATGTTTTAGGTAGTTCCTTGTTATTGCCATTCTGGCTTGATCTTCTGAATATTGAAGTCCAGGAGAACTGGAAGGCCACTGGATCATCATCCATGCTATATCGGTTGCATTGTCTTTAAACATTTGGGATTACTAGGTCAGCAGTCTATTGAGATTGAAGACCTGAGTGTTCAGGAGTCATAGTGCTATGCCCATTACCAGTGTGAGAATTAACAGAATGAGACTTATTCGGGACATGGGCAAAAGGAAAACAGTAAATGCTGGAACTGTATTGGTACTCACATAAGGTTTACAGAACTTGCTGTCACTAATTGAGGAGGTATCAAGATGCATCCCAGTTGCGCAGTTCCATGCATGCTCAGGTGCACAACAGAGACATGTCTCAGCACCTCATCAGTTACTGTGACAAGTTACACAAACCTTATGCAAACATCAGTAATATTACTGATGTGATTAGGAGAAAGGAACGTTGAGCCAAACAAAATAGTCAATTGTTGTTTTCTCTTTGATTATTTAGGATTCACTGACCTTATTCAGTTAGTTATACATCTGTGCCAGATTATAGATCTAAACTGTAAATAATAAAAATACTGAATCTGGGGAGGAGTTGTATACCATATTATGCGGGGAAAAGATTCAGTGAGTCTTAGAGTAGACAAATAGAATTTCAGTTAATTTGCTCTTTTCCCAATTGGAAGGTGTATGAATCATCACATCTTTCTTTAGGTACACAAAGGAGGTTTCCGCCAAACCAAAGCCTGTTATAGAGAAACAAGTTGTGGAAAAGGCTCCTGAAAGAACTAGAACAACCTTGGAAAAAACATTTCTAAACCAAGATACAGAATATCTTTTACAAGAGAATAATCCAGATGTAGATTTAGATCAGCAACTAAAAGAAGAATTGAAAAAGAAGAGGAATAATTCCAGATATATTGAGATGCAGGTACTGAGAGCTTCTGAGGTGGAGGACACAGTTTTTTCAAAACATTTTAATAAGCAAATTTATTTGTATTACATTTTTTCAAATTATTCTGATGTTTTAATAAAGAATTGCTTCATACACCGTGTTCCCTGAAAATATGACAGGGTCTTGTATTAATTTTTGCTCCAAAATATGCATTAGGGCTTATTTTCAGGGGATGTTCTATTTTTTCATGTACAACACTCTACATTTATTCAAATACAGTCATGTCATCTTCTGGTTGCTGCACAATGGTGGAGGGTGAGGTTTCGCTTAACTGGGGCTTATTTTTGGGTTAGGGCTTTTATTACGAGCATCCTGAAAAATCATACTAGGGCTTATTTTTGGTTAGGTCTTATTTTCAGGGAAACAGGGTATCAGCTATCTATGAGGCTGGAATTGCCTGGTGCTATACTAGATTCTCCTGTGTCCCTTTTATTTTGATAGAATAATAATAATAACAACGATGTGGTGTCCTGATCATGTTACTTATCAGAATGTATCACTACTTTTATAGTAGTGACATATGTGCAGTGAAAGAGTCCTTTTTACAGACTTAGTAAAATATGTTGCTAAAAGCTAGCCCTTCCAGTAAACTGTACATTATAATGTTGTACTCTTGAACAAAATTAGCATAAATTATTCTTATTTCACCTAATCTGATTTTTGTTTTTTGTTTTATAGAGATTTCGTGAAAAACTGCCTTCTTATGGAATGAGAAAGGTAAAAAGCTGTTTTGAAATTATATAATGTAGGATTGAGTGTTCAAAGAAGAACCATTAGCAAAGCCATTCTGCACAGCTAGCTGCAGTCTGGTAAATTTATGTTAATAAATAAAAACTCAGAAACAAATTAGGTGGCTGTTTTAATGCTCATGAGCATGGTCATTGTTGTCTTGACCTTGACCTGTGGGGTTGCATGGTTGGAGAGAGTCTTTGGTAGTGTTACTGCCACTTTTGTGTCCAGCTAAAGTTGTGCCAATGAGACTATAGCTAGTTCAGCTCCCCCTTTCCTTTTTGTCTCTTATAAAAATATTCCCATCATTTGCTTCCATTGAGAGGGAAAATACCCACAATGTGGAATGATTGTCTTCTTTTGTCCAGGGTGTGTTTGCAGAATAGGAAGGCTCTGGATCTTGTTTCTGTTGGATGCAATACTGAAATGTTCCATCCTTCCCATGCTGTTGGAGCACTGCATTGCTGACAGAAGAGGTTTCCACCAGCTCTGGTGGTGTACCGCCTCTTGTGCTTGCAGACTTCTCTCCATCTCACAATGGTCCTTGAACCTGGATAGCTATCCAGTTGTCCTTTAAATAGTGCTACATTTTCTGTCCTTTCTTCCATCAATATTAAGTCCTGACTAGCTGGTGAGCAGAGGCAGAATGTGAGTCGGTTCGTTTTCATTGCTGAACAGTTTGGGCAAAGTAGTAGAATATAACAACACTCTGGAGTTTATTTCGATTAGTTTTTGACTGTAGTTCAGATGTTCATTTTAGAGAAGAACAGGCATGTAGAAGCATATCTGTGCACATCAAACTACAGTACTCATTGGGCACATTACTTTTTTTTTTCAAACCAGGAGCTCGTTAACCTCATAAACAGTAGTCAAGTAACTGTTATAAGTGGCGAGACTGGTTGTGGAAAGACTACTCAAGTTACCCAGTTCATATTGGATGACTATATTGAGAGAGGGAAAGGATCTTCTTGCAGAATTATATGTACTCAGCCTAGAAGAATCAGTGCTATTTCAGTAAGTATAATTAGAATCCAATTGCATTCAAGTAATAACCAGATTTGCAAATATGTTGGTTTTCATGAGATATAATTTCTTTAATGTTAAGGTAGCGGAGAGAGTTGCAGCAGAAAGAGCTGAAGCATGTGGTAATGGAAAGAGCACAGGATATCAAATTCGTCTTGAAAGGTACATGATGTGGGGTAATTTTTGTGCATCTTAAGCAATGCTGTAGAGAAATGTCAGATTATGTAGAACTTTGGGTACAGTTTTTAATTAGAATAGCGATCTTTCGATTGAATATTGTTTGGTCTGATATCCTTTGTATGCCACTGCTGGTTTTAATTTGTTGGGGGGGGGGAGTAGACAAAGTTGCTTAACAGAATCTCCTCAGACCTTTTAAATAAGGCGTAATTGTTTTACAGTGTTAATTGACTCCATTATAACTTGCAGGGACATAATTTCCAAGACCTGCTACAGGTGTTGATTTTTGTACATGAAACTCAGTGATGTGGCTAGGTCATTCAGTTTTGTGCTTGTGTTTTGCACAAGGTCCTGCTACCTTGCTTAACTGCAGTAGCAACTTTTGGTCATATGGCATTGGGGATGAAGGAGTTAATTATCCTTTGCAATTGTATCATTACAACTGCTAATTGTTCCTGTTTGTTCTTGTTCATGTGTGTGGAAACATGTCAGTTGAACCTGGAAATATCAGAATAGCTCATATTGGTGTGATATGGACACACTGGATTGTGTAGGGGAAATAGCTTTTTTCATTCAAGAAAACAATTCTGATGAGTTGCAAAGAACGCTATTGTCTCATTTAATGTATGCCAAAAGGAAGTAGTTTGGTTAGTGTTCCAGCTTCTTAGTACTGGACTTGGTAAGAAAACAGGAGAGGAAAGGAGATAAGTATTTAATCTTATGAAGTAAAAAGTGAAGACTATGCTGTGGAAAATGGTACAGCAGGGCATAGAGTGGGACGTGTGTGCACAGTTGATATATCCAGAGGAATGT
Organism: Pogona vitticeps; assembly: GCF_051106095.1. Classification (NCBI taxonomy): domain Eukaryota; kingdom Metazoa; phylum Chordata; class Lepidosauria; order Squamata; family Agamidae; genus Pogona; species Pogona vitticeps. The sequence continues at coordinate 26,640,573 of NC_135785.1, forward strand.
CAAGAGACAAAAGAAATGAAGTCCGAGTGGAACTATCCACTTTGCTCCAGAGTTAAAAGACATGAAAGATCTCACTTTTTGGTCGTGTTTTTTGGAATTGCACATGTGGGCACAGTGTAACGTTATAGACTCAGAGTGGGGCAATCACCTGAAAGTCTAGAGGCCTTTTGTATGGATCGTGCATAAATAGCCAAAAAGGGTAGATTTGTCGGTTAACGATATGGAATTGGGCTTAGTCATTATAAGAGAGTTGGGAGGAAATTGTGGTTGCAAAAACAGAGTTGAGAACGGACAACCTAAAAACAAGATCCCTCCTTGGATGTAATTAATCTAAGGAAAATGACAAACATGGAAATCTGTCTGGCAAGATGGACAAGTAGAAAAGGAGACATGTTGACTAATTAAGAAGTACTTGGAACTGTTGTTCAGTTGGCATTCAGGTTGTGAATCTTGCTAAGCAGAATTGAAAACACTGGGGGTTAGCTTGGTTATGAAATCGAAAACCATTGAGCTACAATCTTGCAGCTTTCCCATTATGATACAGAGGTACTCCACAGAAAAACCGGACAGCCAAGATATTCAACTCCAGGAATATGATTGTACATGTAAAGCAGAAGTCCTCTCCTTCATCCCTTAAGAGAAGCAATTGTGCATCCTGTGTAACTTGACTACTTGCTATAGTGCAGTGGTTCTTAACCTTTGTTACTCGGATGCTTTTGAACTGCAACTCCCAGAAACCCCAGTCATGACAGCTGGTGGTGAAGGCTTCTGGGAGTTGCAGTCCAAAACTCCTGAGTAACCCAAGGTTAAGGACCAGTGCTATAGTGGATGCATATTCAATTCTGTAACAACTGCTTCATGAAGGGGTGGCTCTATTTGCATAAAGAAGGTAACGGTGGTTGTGGGTATATCGCACGACAGTGTCTACACTGCAACAGTGGGCAATGAGATAAGGGAAAACAAGAATTAAAAATCTGAGCCTGGAAACATGAGCTTTTGTTCAGGAGGGGAAAGAAAGATAGTGCTAAGCCTGAAACCAAAGGAACAATTGTTAGATAAGATAATCCAAGGGCTTCCTACTGCATCCTGGAGTCTGTTTGTGTGGGATTCTCACATCACACAGAATCAAGACTGGTGTCATTTTTAGGGCTTCACGCAAAGAATACAAATGGAGAAAAATTCAGGCTGCTTTTATCCCATGATATAAGAAAAGTTTGTTTTCTAGGATATGTATAAGGTTTTTTGACTGATCTAAAGTAAGCTGCTTGAGTATTAAGCCATATTTCTGAAATTCATTGAGGAAGAGTCCTTAACAACCAAAATAATTCCAAAAGTTGCTGGTCAGTCTTCAGAAGAGGATGCTGTAGGAAGCTCATTCTTCCTGGGCCAGCAGAATTTTACAGGATGCGAACTTGAATCTGGCCCATTGACTATAGTGGAGCTTACTTCCAAATTAATGTGTACATAGAATTACAGCTTTTATCTCAGTTTTGCACGACCCTTGTTCAAATCTTAATAGGCAATTGGTGGTGGCATTGAAATTATAGCACTTAATAGTATGTGTCTTCCTTTGGGTTTCTTACTTTTTTTTTCAAATGCAACAAAAAGGGAACTGAAGTATTCTTAATGGATCTCTTTTTCAGCCGGTTGCCAAGGCGACAAGGTTCAATTTTGTACTGCACAACAGGAATTGTTCTACAGTGGCTTCAGTCAGACAAGTATGTATCTTTTTTATAAAAAAATAAGCTAAGCAATGGATTTCTGCAAGGATTTACTCAGTGAATTTTAACAAATCGTTAATGTTTGTTTTTCTTGTGGCCATTCCCAGTAATTTTCCATTAATTATTAATGATTGCTTTGTTATAAGCATTGAGTTTATCAGCGCTGCATTTTTTGTTAATGCAGGGAGTTGTCCAGTGTTAGTCATG